>NW_015150941.1:316978-318068 GCF_000732505.1 Cyprinodon variegatus | reverse complement strand
AGAGTGCGCCTTTTAGTACGGTGCGCCTTATGGTCATGAAAATACGGTATGATTATTTATGACAATGACATTTATGACAATTACAAAAGCTGCAATGCAATTACAAAAGCCACTATGCAATTACAAAAGCTGCAAAACAAATACAAAAGCCGAAACAGATATATATATAGAAGCCACAACGGAAATATAAAACTACAACAGAAGTTACGCAACAGTTGGACGCTGTCGGCAGCACATTCGACGTGCCTAGAGGGCGGCCATCGTGGATTGGACCACAGTTCAGACAGCTGCTGTCAGAATGAATAGGAGGCTCCTTAGATCTCATTTTAAATCACATGAAAGATGAGTCAGAGATATCACAATGATCTCTTAGATGCCCCAAGCCCTTAAAAGACCAAAACAAATTCTAAAATTACCTTTCAGTTAGATTACACTTAGTTATTCAGATTAGAAACTATTTAAACTGACCTCAAACTGGATGAAATACATGCAAAGTTATAAATTTTGCGATTAAATATTAATATGATAAACACAAAGGTTTTATATTAATATATTATTAGATTATGTTTAACAAATATTATATATTTATATAGTATATCAAATAAAATATTATTCAGTATTTTTAAGGATAGCTCTTTGATAATGATTATTATGACCTAAAGAGGAAACTTAGTTGTAATGTGATTTACAAAAGAGTCAAGTTATTATTATTATTTTTTTTATTTTAGATTAATTACTATTTAATTTTGTTGTGTCAAACTAAAGGGGTTTTATCCTTATAAATTTGTCTCATCTTCAAATGTGAACATTTGTTCTTTAATCAGTTAATTTGATATATACATATATACATATATACACATATATATATATATATATATATATATACATATACATATATACACATATATATATATATATATATATATATACACATATGTATATATATATATATATATACATATATATATATATATATACACACCTACATGCACACACATATATACATACACATATATAAGCAGTGTTGGGAAAGTTCTCTTTCTACGTGAACTAGTTCAAAGTTCAGTTCACACATTTTAAAATGAACTAG
>NW_015150941.1:312236-313798 GCF_000732505.1 Cyprinodon variegatus | reverse complement strand
AAATAATCGGCCGATTCATCGATTTTTAAAATAATCGTTAGTTGCAGCCCTAAACCAAAGAATCAATATTTATGTTCAAAGAGTAAATAAAAGCTGAAATGCTGAGTGAAAATGGCAGCTCTACTTGATTGTAAATAGTCATGTCAAATTTTTTGTTTTGATATGCAGAAAATACAGCTAAAGTAAATTGAATATTTCAGCTTGGAGGAAAGATTTCATTTAATTATCTTTTAGTTATGTATATTTTGATGCTTATTGCGATGTTTTTGATGCTTTTGCAATTTTAAGTTATTTTTAAATGTATTGCTTTAGGTAAAAGTTGCAGATAACATAAGAATATTTTTCCACCTTCCCTTTCATTCTGGATTTTGTAATGTTTGTTTTTTATGTTATATTTTATGTTTTGTTTTAGTATAACATGGATGAAATAAAAAATTCATCATCAGAAATAAATTACGTGTGCTGTTAGTCTTAACACAGTCTCGTAAATTCCAAATTTCAGTAGTTTGTCCAAACTACAGATAGATCTTGAGATGAAGGCTAAACTTAAATTGTTGGGAATTTGTCTGTCAGTAAGAAATATGGATAAAAGCAATGTTACCCAGATGGTACATAGACTGAATTTTAACAGGGTACTTCAAGCACACACTCAAACCGCTTTACACTAGAGCCATATACAGCCAATCACACTCGGAAACACATTCATTTAGACAGCCATGTAGTGTTTTCCAAGGGGTACATCTATGTATGACAAGAGGAAGCTGGAATTAAACCAGGAACCTTCAGATTGCAAAATAACTGCTCCTACTGCTGAGCCACATTCAATGCAGTGCAACTCCAACCATATGATTGACTAACAATAAGAGCAGAGCTTTAAGGTCCCTGTTAAAGACTTTTAGCAAGAGTGAGAAAACAGTTGAATTTATTCCATGTACCCATTATCAAGGAATAAGATATTCAGTAGTGGAATAAATCTAAAGTCAGTGTACCATAAAAAGTTTTACTGTTTTTTAATATTTACAGTGTTCAGTCTTTATTGTTTGATGTTACAAAATGTTTATATCTCTGGCACCGGTAAAAAAAAAAAAAAAAAAAAGTTTAGATAAGCTTTGGATGAATTCATGATTTGAGCAAATATGTGAATTATTACTAGAATAAAAGTCTTTTTTATTTGGCTCTTTTAAGAAACACCATGTTTTAAACACACTGACATCAGCTGGTTAACTCACTCAAACCTGCAGTCTCCTCATTTACAGACATGACACTTTAGGCTTTTAGATAACTTACTTACAAAAATATCAAAAAACATTCTCCAAATAATCTAGTTTACACACAAGTAATTTTCCTTCTAAAACAGAGAAATGTAGGAGTGTAGAAAAAAGCGAGGGGCAGACAGAGCTAATATGCAAAACAGCCCCAAAACCCCTTAAATCCACTAGTTTGTCCAGCTGCTATTAGGGGTGTGGGAAATAATCGTTTTGGCGATATATCGTGATATTCGGCTGCCCAATATAATATAGATCTTTCACTTCTTAGTATCGATATAAAAAAAAAAAAAAAAA
>NW_015150941.1:308464-309839 GCF_000732505.1 Cyprinodon variegatus | reverse complement strand
TTTTTTTTTTTTTTTTTATTCAGTTATGTGGCTCTATAAGTCAAATTGTCAATTTTTTTCTCTGGTAAATATCCAATGTTGAAAAATAAATAACTAAGGTTGTGCATAAGTACAGTTTTTTTTCATTTTCATGTTATATTTTTTTGCAGGAAATGGGCAAAGCAGTGCAATAGATGTCACCAGCTCAACCTTTATTGTCCAGAAGAGTAAATGGTAAATGGCATGTACTTATATAGCGCCTTTATTCAAGTTAGGAGACTTGACCAAAGGGCTTTACACTACCTGTACATTCATTCACCCATTCACGCACACACTCACACACTGACGGTGGCAAGCTACATTGTAGCCACAGCTGCCCTGGGGCTCACTGACAGAAGCGGGAAGTGCAGAAGAGTGGCTGAGGGGAAAAAGGTTACAGAGACGCAACAAAGGGGAGGGGGGGGGAGTATTTGGCAAAACTTAAGATTTTAGGGTCTACATATGTGCAGGGATCCATTTCAATAAGCAGTTTTAACAAACTGAAACTAAAATCCTCAACTCTGAATTGATCTAATTTCTAAGTTTTCACTTTCATAAAAGCAGCTGTGAGTTAGTATTATCAGCTATAAGGAGGTCCACCCAGAGTTAAACACATGCGTAACAAGTAGGAAAAGCCATAATGAGTGGAGCCCCGATTCGAAAAGTCACCATAATGACAGGCTGTTTTTTTTTACATTTATTAAAAGCACTTTTCTCCCTGCTGTTCCGTTAGTAGATCAATAAAATAGGATTTGCCCTGGCCAAAATCACACTCCTAGTCGGAACTTCAATAACAGATTTTCTTATTTAATTTTTTTGCAGCAGAAACTGAAATTCAGAGAAAAAAAAAAAAAAAAGAAAAAAAAACTGAACTTGTAAGAATTAAGTTTGATATATCTAGAAATGTTTCCATATTTTAAGTGGCCATTTTGACATTGACCAGCTTGACTGAATATGTATTTATTGTATCTGAAATACATGTCTTCATGGTCAAAATAATAGAAATGCTGACCGGTAACTATAGGAATATGGAGATCTAAATTTCACTTCTAGACATGCAGAATGTTTATTCTAGATGTGAAATACATTTTCTTTGAAATGGTCATTTTGACAATAACATTTTTTATTCAGATATGTGAGATACATATTCAGACAAACTAACACATATCAAAATAACTTGCCATCTACCAAGAGGTTTATCAGTACTAACAAGTATTGGACATATCAAATCTTTCACTCCTAATTCCCCTAATTTAAAAAAAATGGGCTGAACAGGGGTTAACATTTCTACATCATTTAATTAACATGAATTTTCTCATGTCATTCGAAGAATTTCAAGGGTCGGTCTTTTCATCTT
>NW_015150941.1:306289-306778 GCF_000732505.1 Cyprinodon variegatus | reverse complement strand
GCAAATAATTGCATTAGCAATGTAATCACAATTTTCAAATAGCAGAGGCACACAATTTTGGTGACGTTACATTTAAGACTAAGACACCCTTTTCTCTTACCCTAGTCCTTCAATCGGTGGTATAATTGTTTAAAGTAGTGTTGCGGCGATACCGATACCAGTTTTGGGGCGGGGCCCTGATCCAGCACTAAAATGGTGGTATCGATATCGGCGAGTACCAACAAATAGGGCAGCGATACCATTTTGAGAGCCAAAAGTTTCTTCAACTATTGTCACGCATTTAAGGTATGCAATAAGAAGTTCTACTGGATTCACTTTGTATTAGTCTTTTTCCTGCTTCACAAAGGTAGGCAGCAGCTTGACAAAGCCATAATGGCAATTATTTTACATCCAAGTAGTATGCAGTTCTTCATATATATACACACACACATCAATTTCAAACAGATGGTATCGGTATCGGCCAATACTGCACTGCCAGGTATTGGTATC
>NW_015150941.1:302752-304165 GCF_000732505.1 Cyprinodon variegatus | reverse complement strand
CCTTCAAAGCCGTTCTCTGATGTTCTTTTAATGAAACAATATCAGATAGATTGGACAACACAGAAGAAATAGCAGCATCAATGCTAAAGCTTGCTTCCTCAATGCGAGCCGCCATTATTGTTGGAATCTCACGGTCGCTTCTCCACTCCAGGACACACCCGCCCTGCGTCCTGATTGGACAGACCATAAATTCGGTTGGGGAAAATCACTTCAATGAGCGGGTTCCCAGATGTATGTGAGTGGAGCTGGGCGGAGCGAGACATGCATCTGGCTGTTGTCAGGTTAGTTAGGAAACGCTTTATCAAGTGATATCACCCAATCAGACAAAAAAAAAAAGAGTGTGAGAAAAACCAACCCATTTATTATTAAACAGAAGCTAAGTCTTTCCATCTGCTTTCTTATATCAAAGATTTGAGATACATATATATTTAAATATTCCTTTCTTAGTGGATATTGTGCCAATTTATGATATCAATATCCACTTGGGTCATACCAAGCTAATAGTTTGCCGACTGTAATAATGAAAATGATGGATAAATCGTTTAGATTCCTCACCGTAGCGGTCCATAATTTTCAAAACCAGAAAACTATATGAAAATATGTTTCAGTTCCTTTCAAGTTATAAAAGAAATGTTAGGCCAGCTGAACAGCTTTGCACAGCAAAAAGGGTAAAGGAGCAATGCTGCTAGATTCTTTGGTGGATTCAGCTGCAAAACTACAAAAAAGCAACAAGAAAAAAAAAAACAAATAAAACCAGAAATAATATGACAGAAGATAATATTAGTTTTAGAAATTTACTTGGGTAAAACTTGACCATACCTTAATTCTGGTAACTGGAAGACATTTAACTTTATCTTCACATCAAAATAAAGAAATATCTGATGGAAAACTTCTTAACATTGACATCTTTACAGAATATACTGTTCCTTTTCTCTTCTCTCTAGCTGCAATACAGCAGCAGAAAAAAGATTTAGAAAAAGAGAAGAGAAATAAGAAAAAATGGGAAATAATATATGATGTTGTAAAATGACCCTCTCAGTGTAGAAGACAACTTGACACTTCATCACACTCTTATGGGAAACTCTCCTACCAAGTAAAAATAAACTTTTTGTTTAGTTTTTGCAGAAGCTTGAATCCCAGAATCTTAAAATTTATGAAGCCATATGTAATTGACACTACAGCACCACCACAGTTTGTTAAAACTATTTAATGCACAATATTATATACAATAACCCACTTATTGTTATTAATCTGAGTTTAAAAATAAATATAAATTGTATGAAATGTTAAAATCCACTTCATTTTGATAAATCAACAACACCAGCTCCAGTCCGCCTTGCAGTAAAGCTGCTTAATGCTGCGTTCACACTGGACGCAGCAGGCGCGACAGAAGCAGCGAGTTTACATGCAAAG
>NW_015150941.1:298815-301878 GCF_000732505.1 Cyprinodon variegatus | reverse complement strand
AGCAGCAAAAAGGAAGCAGCAGACGCGATTTTGCTGCTTTTGCTGCGTCCGGTGTGAACGTAGCATATGTGTGAAGCTAATGGCAGCTACAGTGCGCTGCTCCCAGTAGTGAAGAAAAATCACAGACGGTCCAGTGTTTTAGTCACTATATTTTGGATTTTTTTTGTTTTTGTTTTTCCAAAAAAAAAAGGGATTCTGTGTTTTTCCCAAGAGTAGTGGCGCCATGTGAAAGCAGTAATATTCTACCATGACGGTTTCATGACGGTACTGCAAGCTGCCGTCTCTGTCTGCTTTCACCGACCGCAAGTATAACATCACACCATTACACTCTCCTCCATGATATGATTATCAACAAAATATAATACACAAAATGATTTTCTGATAAGAGCATCAGGATTCAATTACTACACAGCTTGTTACACTTCAACCCCACAAACAGACTCCACTCAGTGGTGAGAAAATAAAACTAAGATCTAGTCAGACAAAAACAGCAAAAGTAACTAAAATAAACATATAGGTAAGTCAATTTTTCTTGAAATAAGTATTTTTCCTTGTTTTAAAGAGGTTAGACAATGTGCCAATGGAATAAGAAAATGTATAATTAAAGGAAGGAAAGAAATTATATCAATACAAAATTTAGCTTTAAGGAGAAAAATTTAAGGATGAGATTTAGCTGCTCAAATATAAGATAAATACACTTATTTCAATAATGTTTTCCTTAGTTTTAAAACATCTATTGCAGCAAATAAATATTGGGCAGTTTTCAAGAGAACTAATTCTCCCAACAGTAATGTGCAGGGTAGAAAAAGAAAGGATCTACAATATTCTACTGCTATGAATGCAAAGGTCTTTAGTTTAAAAGCCTAATGTCATGTGAGGTAAGAAATTTATAAATATTGAAAATGCTTTAAATTAAGCGTTTTACCTTTTTAGCAGAAAGAGGACAAACTGCAGATATCTCGGCTTTCCCACTGCAAAAACTCTGGAATTTGTATTTTTCTCCTTAAATAGTAAAATGCTTGAAACATGTAAAAGAAATCCTGGTGAATACTTTACATCTATCCATCCACTTTATATGTCCCCCTCCATCCTTGGAGGATAATGCATGCTGAGTTGCCTTTTTCTAGCCTTTTCCTATTGCCAGTGGGTAGTGGGCAGGGTTTCAAGTCTATCAAAAAGTTTTTTTTTTTTTTACAGATAAATACCTGGGATACAAATATAAAGGCTATTATAATCTGCCTAAAGCTAAACATTAATGGAGTTTTGGCGTTTGCTTATTTTTTTAAATATCAATAAGAAAGATTTATATGATTCTCCAAAACAGAAGATTTAAAAGTTTCCTACATGCTACTTGTTATGCTAGACTTGTTCATCACAAACTTGTTCTGTTCTTTTTTTACTTAGCCAGATGTTAAGATAAACAACCAGGTGCTCAACTGAAGGACGGATACATTCCCAATGGAGGTTCAGGATAAAAGCTCTTGTAATTGCACTAAAAGTCACTGTCTTGACTTTGCTGTTTACCTGTCTTTCCTCTGTGATCCGCCTCATTGGCTCCCCACTCAATTCTCATTATGGTTAAATTTTGAACACTGTAATAAAGAATCTAAAATTTATTTTTCTACTGTAAATCTCTATATCTATAATATAGAAACTTTACCTAGAAACAATTATTATTCATTTCTCCATTCCATTGAATTCGTTTTTTCCACTTATGCTTTATCTTTTTCTTTTTTTGCAAATCTTTTGTCTATCTGCCACATCATCTTCTGCAGCAATAACGGCTCTGCTCTTTTCTATCATCTTAAGCATGGTCCTCTTATCATAGCAAACAGGCAATTTTCTAAAATGTGTTCCCTTCGTAAAAACGTGATGGGTGATTGAGGCTTTTAGTGTCAATGCATATTAAGAAGTTCATGTCATGGATCAGTTGATACACCTTCTCATCATCTGCTTTACTGCTTTACTCAGGAAGGTAATGCAAAAGAAATCAGCAGATGTTGCCACTTGGACTGGTAGGGTAATATTTGGAATTAAAGCACTTTGAATATAAGTATCATCTCTACATAAAATATTAAATGATCTATCCGACAGCTTAGCCTTTCAAGCAAAACTAATCTTTAAATATAGTCAAACTACTTTGCTTTAAAATAATATACTGTTAAACCTGTCCAAGTCTGGTTTTTGGAGTGGATCACGTTGGTCAAAACTCTATCCAGGTTCCTGAAACACTATTTGAACCCTGGGGTGGATTGCTTGAAGTGTGAATGCCTGCCAGGTTAGCATACCACAGAAGGAAGAGAGGATGAAACATTTTCAAGCAAAAATTAAACGTTCAACCAAACTAGCTAACTTTTATTACAAACATGAAAAATTTAAACATGAAAGACAATGAATGATTTTTGGTAAAGGTGTTGCCATGTTGCAGTGCCTCAAACGGTAACGTAGCGGGTTTGATCAATGCTAGAGATGTAAAGTGGATATACCAGCAATACATCACCAGTGTTGGGCACGTTACTTTGAAAAAGTAATTACTTATAGTTACTAGTTACTTTTCCCAAAAAGTAACTGAGTTACTAACTGAGTTACTCCACAATAAAAGTAACTAGTTACTAGTAAAAGTAACTACTGCGTTACTTTTGCGTTTCTCGCCCCCGTAACCCTCACCACCCAGCCCCCACCTTCTCGCCATGTGTTTCAAAAGCCAGCTGAATAGAGTGGACGACAAAGATAAGAACCTGCAGAGACTTTTGCATTTATTGCAACTCAACGTAAACGACATCAGGGGGTACGCGATGTGAAGTTTTTTAACAGGGCATTCAGATCTGGTGAGTATATGAAATTAATAACCGGGGATGTCTAATTCTGTGTGTTTGGGTTGTTATAGATACTGCAACATCTATCTATCCATCTATCTATCTAGATGTATACTCTGTGTGTGACATAAAATATGGATCTCCATCCCTGACACAAAGGCCATCAAATAATGTTTAAAATAAAAAAATACAGTAGGTTGAAAAGGCAGAGTATCCATCCATCCATCCATCCATCCATCCATCCATC
>NW_015150941.1:296219-297441 GCF_000732505.1 Cyprinodon variegatus | reverse complement strand
CTCCCCTCTCTCATGGCAAGGCGCGCACGGGTCCTATCATGAAAAAAGGTTCATTGTGCGACCTGAGTAAAGCGCAGTAACAGGGTGTCTGCAATGGTAACTGCGTTATAGTTACAGTCAAAGTAATTACTTAGATTACTCGTAACTAAAACAAGGTAACGGCGTTACTTTCAATGGCGTTAGTCCCATCACTGTACATCACAACCATAAAACATTTAGTATGATGGAAGACTAAGCTGGAAGGACACTGAAGTATCTAGATCAGATTGCTTATACTTTTGAGCCCATTCACTTTGCGACTCGAGCCGTAATAAGGAGAGAAGAGGCAGTTTTGGAGCCGGGGTTCTGACTATCCCTGCTAGCTCACAGAACCCCTAATGTGGAAAATATCTAAAGCAGCAGACCTTTTAGTCTGGCAGGCTAGCAGTCCATCGGACAGCCGGCTAAAGCATGAAGCTGCTCCAAGTGTTTTTAATTTCACCGCCTATAATCTGGGCTCTACTGGCTGGCCAACACTGACAAACCAAATGACAGGGTGCTGAGCACATCTGTGATTTGAAAACTGCTTTTGGTAAATTGTGATTAGAATGCAAGTGTACTTTAACCTCTTTATAACCCACTGGCGACCCGGTGGACCTTAAGTGGGAGTAATAATGCATAAAATTCCACCCAGCAGGTGGAGCCATTGCGCGCAGCTCCAAGCTGATACCAAAAGTTCCATACCCCACAGCTCTGGAACTGTTATAGCTAGAGGTCTGATATTTTCTGTATTTGTGGTTGACATGATGTAGAACAAAAGTAATACAATAAAACCTGCCTGTTCTCAATAATGTCTATCACTGCTGTTCAAAAAAGACCTATCATTTCCGAGAATAAAACCCCCCAACTTTGAGTCATGTTTGAACTGATGCAGGTTGGTCTGTGTTCTAGTCAACCAATTTAAATGTATATTTTAGGAAACTAGAGGATGTTAGTAGGGATGCACCGATGCCGATACTGGTATCGGCATCTGGCCCGATACCACGTGTTTGTGCTCGTACTTGTATCCGTAAATGTGTACCGATACTACAGGGCCGGATACTAGCATACATTTCAAGCAGCGAAGAAGACCGCAGTGTGACGTCAAGAACCCGCCAGCCAGAGTATAGAGAAGGAGGGAGCGAACACAAAAAGAGAGTTAGCATGTCCGCTATTTGGAAATATTTCCAAGTGAACAAGGACG
>NW_015150941.1:290110-293884 GCF_000732505.1 Cyprinodon variegatus | reverse complement strand
ATCGTACTTGGTTTGAAGAAATCTGGTATCGGCACATCCCTAGATGTTAGCTTTCAAATAATGTATTGCACATGTAATTTTGGCTTACAGTTCCTAAGTTATTTGCTTTCCCATTTGGGTATGCAAAATAGGCGAGGATAACCCAAAATGAGGTGGATGTTAAGAGGCTAATGACCTTTCCTAATTAAGCACTTTCTTGATCAATCCAACTCTTTTTATTTTTAAATACATTAAAGTTGTGTTCTGATTAGCCAAGAAAAGGTCCCAATCCACCTCTGAGAGACAAGAAAAAATAAAGGTTTTCCCCTCTCAGAGTAAAATGAGTGACTTAAAGTCTAAATATTGACAAGCATTTTATTATACAAAACATCTGTGCCCAGAGGCACAATGAATCTCACTTTACTTACCTTTGGCACAAAAAGTTCTTCAGAAAGAGCTGGCTTATTCATCTTTCCATTTCTCAGAATTCTGTGAAATTTATTTTCTTTTGCCGAATCGTCATCACTGGATTATACATTTCAGAAAAATTGAGCCTGAACCCCAAAAAAGTAGTTTGAGAAACAGAGAGTACTCAGGAAGTCTAGAGATAAGGGGGAAAAAAGTTTAGAATTGTATATTTCCATTCCATTATTCAGAAAAGTTATTTCCCTACCACTGCTGGGTATGAAGGTTGAAATGTATGTTCCAGAGATGGTGTGAACAAAAATGTGCTGCAGGCTGTAAACAAAGTAAAGTGCCCCAAACTAAATGGCCTGAGAAAGCCCTTTCATTAGCATCCTACTCCTAAAATAGGTCAAGTGTGATTGAAGTAAGACATCTGTTCATCTTTTATTAAAAGATTTAGAAAGAAAATATTTCTGAAAAGTTAAAAGGTAAATTTGTATTGGGAATGTGCACGTTAACTTCCTTATTTGTCCGTAAACATAAGAGAGGGGCTGTATGAATGTCATGCCGTTATGACTTCAATAATTTCAGTGAGGCAGGTGAACACGCTGCAGCTCCAACAGCAGAGAGCAAGCTTAGAAACAGGAAAAAAAAAGTTCTCCTTCGACACAATTTCAAATCTTTTGAAACTACATTGTAAATATGTTGGTACTCAGGATTTTAACAAACATAATGGCTATAGAAACTTTTTTAAACAGATCCACTGTCATATTGGCAGATAGGAGGGAAACGCTGTTAAAACATGAGCCCTGCACCGGACTGCCATCAACTCACTGAGGCAGGTGAGCACAGTGTTGTCAATTCAGCCACTTTGTCCCCATATTTAGTGACTTTTTTTTTTTTTTTTAACAACTAGCAACAAAATCTAGCAAGTATTTCCTGTCTTGTTGGAGACTTTGGTGACATCAACTGATAGCTCTGCATTTCATGTCTTCAGCAATTAGTGAGTGAGCGAGCCCCTCCCTCCTCCAAAGAAGCCATTTTCTGCAATCAGAGGGAAGAAGAGCAACTCTCATGCTTCTACCATTGAAAATGAGCCACACATGTTCAAAGCTTCCACTGATCCCCCCAGAGTTAAAAAGTAAACATATGTCATTTTTTTTTCTTTTTTTTTTTTTTTGAACCTATTGCACCAAAATAGATCCCCCCTGTATTTTATTCATACACAACCTCAACCACTATGAGCCTCTGTTAACTGCTGTTAAGTTAATATGGAATACGTAAAATTTACTTTGTTTGTGTTCTGGTTAAATAACCCTCTGGAACACTAGACAATGTTTTATTAAGTTTATCATGAGTTTATATGTATTAGACTATATTTAATCACCCTGTGGGTTACACCTCAGTTACCAGCATAACCCTAATGGCATGAGGCATGGATCTCTAATTTTCTTCTCTGGTCCTTAAGTTTTTCATTTGGGAGCACTTGTGTTCCTGATAAAAACTCCAAGTGTATAGTCCTGTAACATGCATTCCTTTTTGATTTTCATATTTGCTTTTGGTGTAATGCCTTTGCAAAATGTTTCAACAATGCTTTAATGTACATCTAAACCCCAAGGATATATAATTTGATCCCCACCTGTGATAGACTACTGTCAAAAAAAAAATAAATTGTAATAAAAAAATATAATATTTGAATAAATAAAGGCCATAGGTCTGCATCCAGTTTGCCAGTTCTTTTTCTAAATTTACTAGTTATAAATTAACAATGGTAAATGGCCTGTACTTATACAACACTTGACCACTTGTACAGTACATTCAGCCATTCACCCATTCAGGCACACTCCCACACACTGATTGAATACAATATGTTACTGTATTCACTTTGTGTGTGCAGTACTGCTTTTTATATAGTATTTGTGTTTAATTTTTTTCTTAAAAAAGAATTAATAATTTTACCCATTGTTTCTGTTAATTTATGTGGATAAGGAGCCCAATGTCATTCATGGTTTCTGAGATGATGCAGAGGGACAGGATAATACCAGTCATAGGAAAATGATAAGCAGGTGAAGAGCAGAAGAAAAAGAAAAATCAAGGAAGTAGTGCATTAACCAAACAAAACAAGAAAACGCTACAGGTTTAGTATACAGGGCCGTGTCTAACATTTTACTGGCCTCCTAAAATCCAACAATTTTATTCAAAACCTAGGGTCTTCTTTACAAAACAAAGTGTAGGATCTATAGGATCTATACTAAAAGTATACGTATGCCTAACATCCAAAAATGGCGTATAGTTGTGCATACACTTGGTCTGGATTTTTTTCGTATGTATTCAGCAGTTTCAGATGATCAGTGAACTGGAAATCGGGACAATTAGAAAATCGGTTCTGATTTTTAAATTCTGTGCCTAATGCTAGATGCAAAGGCATCAAGAGTCATGACTAGGAATGCCAGATAATATTGGTCAGCTGATATAGTCGGACGATATTAGAAAAATTGTGTACAATCTGTCCATTAAGCTATCTTTTTTTTTTTTTTTACCCGATAATGAAAAGATAATGAAAATACAACACTTAGATTTTCTGAAATATGCTGAAATCATAGCCTGAAGGGACCACTTTTTGCCAACACAACGTTCCTTGATTAGGTAGATAAACCATGCCAGAAGGCAAAACCAAAACAGTAGAGAAGCTAATGAAGGTTGCATGTTTTTAACAAAAATATCTGCGGTGTTGAAGTTCTTTAAAGTTTCAAATGACGACTCAAAGTTTGTGATTTGCAATTAATGTGAGGTTCTGGTAACGCTTGGGGGAACTAAGACTTTGTCCTTCAACACTATGAATTTAATCTCTACAGATATATAAAACCTAATATACTAATATTGTGTAATCACCATAGGTTTTGCTTTCCACAGACACACATACTGATTGGGTATGTAAGGGTGACTCGCTGCTCTTGAAGCTATTTTGATGTTTACTTTGGTTGTCTTTTGTTTTCTTTCCCTCTTGTCTCATGCAGGTGCTGAGGTAGACTTCTAGGAACTACTGTACATCCTCTTTGTTGCTTATGTTTCCTTTTTTATTTTGTTTTCTCTCTTTTCTATATGTTCTTTCTTCTCTCTATCTGTCTCTCCCGACAATTCTTATCCCCTCCCGTTTTCCCTTCTCACCTCCCTTTCAGTCTTCGTTGTATGCATATGTACAGTCATGGCAAAAAGTTTTGAGAATGATTCAAATGTTAATATTTACAAAGTCTACTGATCAGTTTTTATAACGCCATTTTGCATATACTCCAGAATGTTATAAAGACTGCTCAGCGTAACAGCAATTAATTACAAAGTCAATATTTGCCTAGAAAATTAACTTTATCCCCCAAAACACATTTCAACGTC
>NW_015150941.1:288016-288844 GCF_000732505.1 Cyprinodon variegatus | reverse complement strand
CAACCAGGGAGATTGTATTGGTCAAGCACTCTCACCACCGGGGACACTCCCCCCAAGATCGGAACACAGCCTCTCTAGAGTGAGCGTCAGCCCACCATAATCCTCCAGCAACTGTTTCCTCACATTCACCAGTCTCATCTTCTCTGCAGAAGCCCAGAACACCTGACCAGACCTTACAGCTTCCAGTTCACATCCACTATGTTGTTTTTTCAATAAACCTCTTAAACCTTCACCTGCCTCTGTAGTTGCTCTCGTCCAGAGTCACCTTCTATTATGACAGCACCTCAGTCAACAATCTATCGCATCATCAAGAACTTCAAGGAGAGAGGTTCCATTGTTGCCAAAAACGCTCCAGGATGCCCAAGAAAGACCAGCAAGCGCCAGGACCATCTCTTAAAAGTGTTTCAGCTGCGGGATCGGGCTACCAGCAGTGCAGAGCTTGCTCAGGAATGGCAGCAGGCAGGTGTGAGTGCATCTGCATGCATTGTGAGGTGGAGACTCTTGGAGCAAGGCCTGGTCTCAAGGAGGGCAGCAAAGAAGCCACTGCTCTCCAGGAAAAACATCAGGGACATACTGATATTCTGCAAAAGGTACAGGGAGTGAACTGCTGAGGACCGGGGTAAAGTCATTTTCTCTGATGAGTCCCCTTTCCGATTGTTCGGGACATCTGGAAAACAGCTTGTTCGGAGAAGACGAGGTGAGCGCTACCACCAGTCTTGTCTCATGCCAACTGTAAAGCATCCTGAAACCATTCATGTGTGGGGTTGCTTCTCAGCCAAGGGAGTTGGCTCTCTCACAGTCTTACCTAAAAACACAGCCATGAATAAA
>NW_015150941.1:280568-286548 GCF_000732505.1 Cyprinodon variegatus | reverse complement strand
CTTCCAGCCCAAAAAAAGCAGAAAACTTCTCATCCGCCTCCCTGCACAGAACAGCTTCATGCAGATCCATCATTTGAGGCAAAAAGTGTCAAAGTGGGACTATTACAAAGCGGAAACAACCTTGGACCTTGTAGATTTCAAGAAGAAAATCTCTCTGTGTGGAACACGTGTGGATTTGATGCCCTTTGTCAGTGTTTATGCAGTGCTTTCTGTGACAGCTCAGCTTTTCAAAATGTTGTAAGGAACAACAGTGACACTCCCATCTTGCAGCTGGTAAAATCTATGGCTACAGATGGGGTGACCCCGGATATATATTCACAGAGGGCATTGCTGCTTAGTACAATATTTCCAAAAATCCAGTTGAGGCCTGGTGACTGCCATATCAATGCTGAGTGCTCCATCTCTGCACTCATTGGAAGATTAATGACAAATGTACCCACCGCTTACCTCTCCAAACACTGCTCTTCACAGTACTGCTACCTAAACAAGGGAGAAACAAGGAAAGTATCGTTTGTATCACCTGACCTCTCAGTCCTGATGGAATGTGGAATGACTCAACTTAAGACTTCAGTGGAAAACGGACTCTTCCTGTCCGAGTCTATGTGCCGTCAAAAACTACTAAATGAATCAGAATGTCCCGACGAATTTAAAATGGAAGGCGACACCCCAGGAGAAATGCTCTGCATTGGAGATGTTACTCACAGCTACAGCTTTGGGGAAATAGTATGCATTGACCTGGAACTTTACAACCAAACCGATTTTTCTTTGAGAGAATTTCCATCAAATATGGCTCTACAAGGAAAGACATTCTCATTGAGAGGAGTCATCGCTTTCAGCAGCGGCTCGACCGAAGATGATATTGGACATTATGTTGCATACTGTCGAAGAGGTCCAGATGTGTGGGAGCTTTATGATGACCTGCAGGAAGCAGTGAAGACAGTGTCTAAAAACAACAGAATAATACCACATGTAGCGTTATACACAGCAGATGACAAATCTGACCAGAAAGATATTTTTGCTATCAATGACGAGAAGAATAAACCAAAAAAAGAAAAGTCCCCTGCATTTGATGCATCCAAATGCTATTTTGGAAATATTGTTCAAGGTAAATGTAGTGCAAAGGCTTCACCATCATCATCATCAGATGTGCTAAAGGTCTCAGAAAGTGAGAAAAACATATCAAAAAAGATCCATCAGAATTCAGGTCTGGAAGTTCATTCAAAAGATACAAGAATACAGGCACAAATAAAAAACAATCATCCAACAGNGCATTTTTAGTCAAGCTTCACATATAGTACCAAATGGAACCCTGTGGCAACAACCATAATGTTCTGAAAATATGTTTGGCTGTTATGCAGCTCTGGGACAGTGATTCCCAGTTATATTGGCCAAACGGACCACAAAATAAATAGTCAGGACATATTCTAGTAGGCAGGTACAAGCGATAGAATTACAGTACAACAGTAAAGTGGAAAATGACATATGAATTTACCTCAAGCATGACTTGCATAGAAGAGATAAAAAAATAAATAAATGAAAGAGAACAGAATAGAATTCAGTGCTGTTAAGAATACTTGAGAATACTAGCAGCAAAGTAAGAGGCAAATACGGATTCTCTCAAAGATAGAAATATAAAAACAAAAGATAAGAACAAAAGCTGCACATGGCTACTTTATACTCTTAAAATAATCTAAAAATATCAATCAGTGTTACTTTTTTGGGTATTCAACCTAAATATAATGCAGTACAGTAAATTATCTTTGCTATAGAAAAACAATTCTCTCAGTTTTTGTTACATGTAGCTAGCTTACAGAGTGAATTTGACAAATTCTTAAGAGATTTTTTTTTCTACTTAATTCTTTTTGCAGAGGGCCAACATTTAAATGGTCGTGTCTTTTAAATATTTTTTTTTTTTTTTAACTCCAGTCTTCTGAGTCTATAAATACTGTGAGTAGACTTATTCATCAATGTGTCATGGTCTGCCACTTAACATGGAGGAGTTTTACAAAAAAACAGGTGTAGGTTGGTTGCTTTAAATACGATCTCACAAAACATCATGAGAACATCCCTTGGGAAATTGTAAAGCTTAAGCCAACCATTTCCAAATTGATTTTCAGGTAATGGGTACATATATCAGTGACATGCACAGTATCCTTGTTTTTTAAGTCAAATTCATTGCATCACTATTCACTCGGCAGAATATAAACTGTTTTTTTGTTTGTTTTTTTTAAGCACATTAGAATCTTAGAGATTAAGTCATTTTGGCAATATCAATGGATGATTCCTATTGTAGTTTGCAGGGGGGGGTTACAGGGACGTCCCATCCAGTTAGACTCCTTGCATTTTGAAATCTGTCTTCAGTTTACATTTTAGCTACAGCATTGAGGTTATCCTAAACTAATAAGCATTAGGAATGCAGCAATTTGCACTGCTCTTGAAGAATTTCTACTGCTGCTACTACCCGCTGATGGTGCTTTCTCTGCTGCACCAAAGGAAAAAGTACACCACTCACTTCATCAGCTTGCATAGTTAATGATTTTCAAACTGCCCTCTCCTAAATCCCACTTAAAACTCTTTAAGAAACAACATATTACTCCTATTTCGGAGATTTCTTTTTGTCACTCATATCAAATAACGTTGCTCACCTCTGCCTGAGAGTTTGTTCATTAAGGTTCTTGATCATTTCCGTTCATATTGTCTGACTTTTTCATTGTTGACTTTATCTCTTTCTGTCGCTCAGCTTCCCACCTCTGCTTCTCTCTCATGCTGGTAATTTTTCCTCCAGGAACCAATCTAGCTGTGATTGATCCACTCATCTCTTCTGCATTAGAGTGCCAGAGGAACAAACCATAGTATTAACACCAGCAATAAAACTGATGACGGTAATAAAGAATGCCACCAGCATTATCTGGGCTGCTGATATAAGTAATGATAGACATGTTATCTTGAATTGATCTCTATTTGAATCTCTTGTGTGCCTACACACAAATATTGCAAATACACCAACTGCATAAAAAGTAAAGTCTATTTAAATGACAATTTATGTGATAATTGGACTATAACTTTTGAGTTCATGAAGTTCTCGTCTAGAGACTAGAAAGGAAATAATCCTAAATTACATCAGCAAGATTCTGTGGATTCTCCCTGCTGTGGTAAAAAAAAAAAAAAAAAAAAAAAGCTGACAAGCACAAAAAAGTTGGAAAGAGTTTTTGTACCCTTTTTAAACCCTATTTTCTAAGCACATCTTATTCTTTCTGCTCGAATCGATAAGGTTCTGGTCTGTTTCGATTTCTTTGACTGACAAATTAAACCCTAGTGGCAATGACAATGAAATGACTGCACAGTAAGCTAAGTGAACAGTTTAATCAGGGCCTTTACACCCTTCACAGTCATATTTAACCCCTTGTCAAGCACTTTCAGCATCAGTGTTTAAGCTTTTCTGACTCTTAAAATGGCTAAAATTGAATATAGAGATATACAATGATATTACCAACATATATTATCACTAATATAAGTATTATCTATGCATAATATTAGTGATGTTTCGATAAATCGGCCATTGATGATCATCAATTTCCAAGAAACACTATATTATAAGTGTATGCCAATCATTTCTGTATGTTTTGATCACAAAACATGATCAACTGTGCCTAAAACTTAACAGCCTGTAGAGGCCCTTTGTGCATCCCCCCCTAGCCCCTTACATAAGCATGCAGCAGCAAATCCTAAACAAACATGCTTGTGTGTGGACATTTTCCACTGCAATAGTGATGTAACCTTTGCATCCTGTAACACATGCAACAGAAAAATATCTTGCTCGGTAAGGCTTCAGTGGAACACATTTGATTTACTTGTAAAGACAAAGTACAGGTTCTTCTGAAAATATTAGCATATTGTGATAAAGTTCATTATTTCCCATAATGTAATGATAAAACTTGAACATTCATTTATTTAAAATTCATTGCACACTAACTGAAATATCTCAGGTCTTTATTGTCTTAATGCGGATGATTTTGGCATACAGCTCATGAAAACCCAAAATTCCTATCTCACAAAATTAGCATATAATGAAAAAGGTCTCTAAACGAGCTATGCACCTAATCATCTGAATCAACAAATTAACTCTGAACACCTACAAAAGATTCCTGAGGCCTTTAAAACTCCTAGATTGGTTCATCACTCAAAACCCCAATCATGGGGAAGACTGCCGACCTGACAGCTGTCCAGAAGGCCATCATTGAAACCCTCAAGCGAACGAATAGGTTGTTCCCAGAGTGCTGTATCAAGGATACATCAAACTTAAAAACCTGCCAGGTTCCAAAGTGATTTTCCCCTTGCCTTGCATACGTTCTTTCTCCTTGCAGGTGTTGTTCAATGGTACAAAGCAAGAATCTGTCAACTGCAAAAGTACTGCATTAGACGTTTCTCTCTGTTCAAAGTTACACAGACAGAAACCATGAGAGGCTGTTTGCTCTGTGTTGCCTTACAATGTACAAGCAACTGGCTGGTTGGATATATTCTCCAAAAGTTTAAAAGTAGCACATTTCTATGTTTAAGAAACTTTCAGAAATACTTTATTGATCCTAAAGGGAAATGCTTTTTCTTTTAACACATAGCTGTTGATTTATTGCTGTTCTTGTAGATTTAGACAGCTGTAGGCAGGTTAATTTCTAGCAGTCTGTTTTAGGGCAGATCTAGAGAAGCCTTTGACTGAAAACACTTTTGTCCTCTAAGCGAGACACTTGTGGTTGTCCATATTGTTAATCATTTAATGGATAATTCTTCTTAGTAAAATTATCTATTCATGCTGATATGACTATTAAGATTATGTTTACACCATTTATAAAGGTTATCTCTTCACAAAAAAAAGTAATTAAACTAGGCTACAAAATGAGTTTTCATTTTCACAAAATAATTTGAAATGATGCAGTAAAATGCAGTATAAGTGTTTTAAATATTATTTGATAAGTATTTTAATGGTAAATGGTAAATGGCATGTACTTATATAGCGCCTTTATTCAAGTTAGGAGACTTGACCAAAGCGCTTTAAACTACATTCACCCATTCACGCACACACTCACACACTGATGGTGGCAAGCTACATTGTAGCCACAGCTGCCCTGGGGCTCACTGACAGAAGCAGGGCTGCCGTACACTGGCGCCACCGGGCCCTCTGACCACCATCAGTAGACAATGCAGGTGAAGTGTCTTGCCCAAGGACACAACGACAATGAAAGTCGGAGTCGGGGCTTGAACCGTCAATCCTTCAATTTCAGGGCAAACTCCCACATCCAACGCCACTGTTGCCCCACTTAATGAAAAACTAAAACATTTTTATTAGAAACTGATCAACTCAGACTTTAACCTTGGGGTTATTATAGTACCTGACATTTTTATTGCCAGACGGAAGACTAGCCAGAGCATTAGAAATAACAAGAGGAATACGTTTAGGATGGCAAGATTAATCAGCTTTAATTGCCTCAGATTCAAGCCTTATCTTGGGCAAGTTTTCAACAAATTTTCTATCCTCTTTGTAAATTAAGAGATACTACAGCCTTTACTATTTGAAAAGACATTAAACAATGTTACTTATAAAGGGGCAGTCAAAACCTCCACCATGCCTGGAAGCCAAGATACACAATTCCCAGTGTTGCTGAGCTACCTCATTGTCTACATTTATGTTTAGTAATCTATACTACTGTGAAAGAAGAGCAGTTTACAATGTTAATGATGTTTCAGGAAAGGTTATAAAACAGATCAGAGAGATAAAGTTTATTATTAATGAAATTGAAAATCCATTTTGCCTTTTGATGCCGAGTAACTAAAGAATCCTTAGTAATGTGAACAATGTTTATTAGGGTCCATTGTGTAGATTTAGTGGTAGAGTATACATATACTTGTAGAGTATACATATTTTGTCTGCTCACCCTAAAATAAGAGGATTTAAGTGCAACAGTAAGAGACAACATTCATATACAGT
>NW_015150941.1:276621-279069 GCF_000732505.1 Cyprinodon variegatus | reverse complement strand
CTGACAACCTATTATATGCATAAAACATTTGAAACTGTAAACAGGCAGAGAGCTGCAACCTAGGACTGATTTAGCCAATAATTATAGAAACAGCTAATTTAACAAATTCCAGAGTCCGTAGCCCCTAACTTTCTAAAACAAAGTTTTCTGATTTCTATTCCTCTTGCTTTTGCAACTTTTGAGGGCTGTCAATAATTTCATAACAAGGAATGATTAATCAAATGTAGCTACACTTAATTGATGTTGATGGTTTTGATGTAAAAAGAAGTGGGTTTATTTAAAAGGCACTAGTCTCTCTGGTACTGTACAAGGTGGAAATCAAACCAGGCAAACTTGGAATTGTTGTCAGTTTCAGGCCTATTTTATAAATACACATGCAATATGAATGTAGATGTTGCTGCATTTTTAATGAAGTGATTCAAAGGCTATAATGGTGAAGACTGTGGTTTTAATTGAAGGAGAAAAGTTGAAGCCTCGGTTTTGAAACTAAAAGTTCATCAAGTCAGAGTGAAGTAATAATCAAATAATCCCTTATTTAATGCTTGATATATGACGCTTAAGTCTCAACTATTATATTTCTAAGAATGAGTTAAGAAAAAAAACAAATTTTTGTTTGTTGTGATCCTGTTTCTCTTCATCCCTTATTTTTTCTTCCTACTTTGTATTCTGGTTGCTTCTGTAAACTGTTTGCTAAGCTTCAACTCCGTCATACTTTGTGATATTTCTACACATAACATATAACTCTACAAATAACTCATTTAGGGCATTCCTGCTTTCAGACCGAACAAAGGATTCTGCAAAGTTTTTTTGTTTGTATGTACAGCACATTGGAAACATTTTGTTTTTAATTTATTAATCATAGTTTAACACAGTTTTAGCCCATTTTTAATTTCTGAAAGTTCCCTCTTTTTCCACAGTAGAGATTCAGCCTCAATTTGCCTTTGTTTCTGCAATTTTTTAGCCTACAGTTAAATGTACAGCATAATGTACAGCATTCATACTGCAATTTCACAAGAAATACAACTTTTTCCAGTTTACATTTAGCTTCCATGTCTAACAGAACTGCAACTTTAACACAATTAAACAGTCATACTTGATTTTATTACTTGTATTAATAAATGTTTTGTCACTCAAAAGATTTTTTTTTTTTTTTTCACCAGTATACCATCCTTTTATTGCCAACACATTTATATAAATGATGTGTAGCAAACATTAAACTTACAGAATAACAAGATGAGGACAGCTTCCCAGTTTCATATCCTGAAACTGGGAAGCTGGTCAGAAATACAGTATCACACGGTAAGTAAAGCTCTAACATTTTTGTTTATATCCTACCAGAGCCTTTTTGATGGGATAAGTGATTATATGACCAAGCCAATGAAAAGTAGTCATTGTAAATTTGCTGCACCCTCAAAATTACTCACTATTCCTACAATCATTTCTAAAGCCCTGGCAACAAAATGTTCAACACTAAGTGAAAATTTTGTTCAGTTAGACAATTCTTCCTTATGGTGTCAAGGACTCAGGTGCGAATGAAAAGCAGATGTGTCAAAATGAGTTATTGCTTCAATGATCTCTCATCTTGATCACAGGAAATTCATTCTAAAGATTGGAGAAAAATGTTGCTTAATACAAAGATGGCCTAGGCATTAAGATGATTCACAACAGTGAAGTTTAGTTACTCTATGTTAGCCGACACCATACAGCAGATTAACGTGACAGTTTAAGTACCGTAGAGGCCTCACAATGTAAACCATATAAGTGTATGGTCCACATGAGGTTGTCTTTTTAAAATAGATGTACGAATGCTGGCACCATTGCCACAGAGGATGAAGCATGGCGGTGGAAACATTGTAGTTTATGGCTGCGTGAGTGCTGTGGGGAGTTTCAGTTAATTAAGGGGACCCAACAATACAAACATGTAGGGTGACATACAGTGGGTGAAATAAGTATTGAACACGCCACCATTTTTGTCAGTAAATAAGTTTCTAGAGGAGCAACTGAAGTGACATTTTCACCAGATGTAGGTTAACAATACATGTTATACACACATACAAAGAAATCAAACCAAAGATGTGCAGAAATTAAGTTATGGATAATAAAGTTAAATGGCACAGGGAAAAAAGTATTGAACAGGTGAAGAAAGGGAGTTGCAAAAAGGCACGGAAAGCCAAGACCACAAACCAAAATCTTTCAGTGATTAGAAGGCAATCCTGCCACTTCTCAGTGCAAATTTATATTAGCTGGTTCAGTCCCAAATGGTGGCCTATAAAAAAGGTTTCTTTGGTATCACAACAGAAACATCTCTTCAAGAGTAAATGAGAAGAGTTTTCTCAAGACCCTCACAAAATTATGCCTTGGTTGCATTGGTTCCAGAAGGATTTTTAAACTTCTGAAAGTTCCAATCAGTGTTGAGGCCATCATTTCTGAAAGTTCCAATCAGTGTTG
>NW_015150941.1:275050-275608 GCF_000732505.1 Cyprinodon variegatus | reverse complement strand
TAAACTTCTGAAAGTTCCAATCAGTGTTGAGGCCATCATTTCTGAAAGTTCCAATCAGTGTTAGGGCTCTAAATTCTGAAGTGTAAAGAACATCATTCCACTATAAACCTACCACAACCCAGTAATTTTTGCAAGATTTCTGACAGAGGTATAAAAATAATTATCTGAAGAGTTATCCAAGAGCCAAACACAACTGTTCGAGAGCTTCAGAATGACCTGAACTTAACAGGTACAATAGTTTCAAAGAAAACAAGTAATGCATTCAACTGCCATGGCCTGGGTGCATGTTCCCCAAGCAAGACTCCACTGCTTAAGAAAACGCATGCTGAATCTCGTTTCAAGTTTTCTACACAACTTTTAGACAAGCCTGTGAAATACTGGGAGAAAATAGTCTGGTCAGATGACATCAAAATTAAGCGCTTTGGATGCCATAATACACATCATGTTTGGAGGTCAAATGGCAATGCACGTCACCCTAAAGACACCTTACCAATAGTCAAGTTTGGAGGTGGGAACATCATGGTGTGGAGCTGGATTCAGCATATGGTATTGGCTAGG
>NW_015150941.1:262560-274217 GCF_000732505.1 Cyprinodon variegatus | reverse complement strand
ATATCGGCCAAAATCCCAATATCGTGCATCCCTAGTATTGGCAAACTTCAAGTAATTAAAGGAAGGATGAATGGGAAAATGTACAGTGACATTCTTGAGAAAAATCTGCTGCCACTTAATGGGATGATCAAGATGAAACGTGGGTGGGCACTGCAAGATAATGACCCCAAAAACACTGCCAAGGAAATTCAAATGGTTTCAGAAATAGGTGATTGACTGGCCGATTTTTAGCAGCTGTATTTTCTGACTGGAATCCAATAGAAAATCTATGGAAATAACTAAACATCAGAGTTCATAGAAGAGGCCTACTAAACCTTTAAGATTTGTAGACTGAGGAAGAATGGGCCAAAATCACACCTGAGCAAAGCATGCGTCCAATTTGTCCATACTTAAGGTGTCTTGAAGCTGTTTTTGCCAACAAAGGCCTTTGTACAAATTTTTAAAAACATTTCAGTAAGTGTGTTCAATACTTTTCCCTGTGTCATTTTACTTTATTACACATAAGTTCATTTCTGGACTTCTATGATTTGATTTCTTTGTATCTGTGGATTGCATGGATTATTACCCACATCTGGTGAAAATGTCATGTAAACATCACCTCTAGAAATATATTTACTTAGAAAAATGGTGATGTGTTCAATACTTATTTCACCCACTGTACGGTAAAGGACAATGGCGTCCTTTCGTCAGAAACTGGGCAGCAGGTCAGTACATTATCAACCCCAAAAAAACCTCCAAGATGACTACTACTTAAGAAACTGGGGGTAAAAGCTTTTAGCTTAGCCACACGTTTTCAGATATTTACCCAACTGTATCACATGAAGCATCACAAACAGAAGTTGGACAGGGTCAAGATCTCCAACATTCGCCAGCTTAACAATGTCACCATGAAGAAGAAAATGAGAATTTTATTGACAATGTGTAAAGCTCTAGTTTACTGAATCCCCATGAGAGTCAAGGCTGTGCTTGAGGATAATATAAGTCATACAATATATTGGCATTTTGGATATATTTAGACATTATTACATGGAGATTAATCACTCTTGTTGCCCGCAGTTTATTCACCAATGACTCTCTTGAGTTATTTTAGGTGTATCTAATTGACATTTCTATATTAGATGAGTGCTTTATGTTATGCCAAGCATCATATCTCCGGTGTTGTTTAATGTCAAATTATATCCACACTAATTAGAGTTATGCACTAACCCTTGTAAGATACTACAGAGCAGTGTTAATTTCGTCAACCATGATGATGACGAAAATATTTTGTCAACGCCCCTTTTTCCCGTCACAAGGACGAAACGAAAACGCACAAACATTTTTTCCAGAAAATACAAATATGACGAAAATAAAAAATGGTTTTCGTCAACATGACTAAGACAGATGAAATTTACGATCCATTAATGAATGGACATTAAGAAATTTTATTGTTTATAATGAATTTGTAATTGCTAATTGTTTCTATCGTCTGTACAGTACGATATCCCCCAGTACTAATGCGATCCTTAGCTGAAAGAACCTAGAGAGGGTATTTTGTTAGATTCTAAAAACATACAAAAACAGTGACAAGTGATATAACTTCAAACATAAGCTTGTTGTCCATAGAGGAGGTCAGTACTGTTGTCTGCAGAAAAAGTATCAATTATGAATGTGTTATTTTCAAGGTTGAATCATTTCTTTCTCTTCAAGGCCACAGTCTACTGGGCCTGATATAAACACATATACATCCAATAGAATGCACACATGATGGAAGAAAAACAACTAATAAATACCACAACAGGGTCATGAATGCACTTTGAGTGAATCATAAATTATTGTTGTGAGAGTTTAAGTCATCCAGAGTGTTTAACATTAAATACCTGTCAAAGGCAGTAAATTCCCTTATAGACAGTAAAGTTAACAAGGGTTCATTGCAAAGTAAAAGGGAATTGGGTGCAGCGAATGTCAGGGTTGTAATCTAAAAAGGATGTGCCGACAAGGAAAAAGGTACAGTAGTTTTCTCTTTAACAAAATTATCTTTACAACCCACTTGCATGCAAAAATGTCACTACAGTGCAGAGGTTTGATTTTAAACATCTCCAGCATTCACATTCTCAGAATTAAAGAAACTCTAAAACCAGCATGTCACTTGTAACAATTAGTGAGACTACTCAGTTGGTAAATCCCATTCAAGACATTTGTGCAAACAGATTTTTATGAGACTGTTTATCTAAGCAGCAATATAAACGAGAATTATATGACAGCCCAAACAGGCTACAATAGCTTCCACATTTTGCAGCCTTCAGCTCCTTGTCCCTTCAAAAGGTCAACACTGTCTGGATTACTTTGCTATTTGCCAGTGATGCAAATTTGCCTGTCAAAGTTTACAAAGTTTGTCTCAATATCAACAGCAGCCCCAGGAGGTGAATTCGGCACAGGATTCACTCTATGTAGGAATAATGAGGAAAGCTGGTAGTGACTCATTTTAGGTAGGAGGCGTTAACTTAGTGGAGTAACTTGGTTTAACGTGTCGTTCCCTAGAGTAGATTAATGATGTTTAGACATTAAACATAGGCAATGACACACCGAGTACAAGCTAAAAGCAGCCATTACTGGATAACTTAATTTACACAAATCATTGTTTATTAAGAAAACTATTTTTGAAAATAGTATGTAATAAAAACTGTCTTGCCAATCAGTTGCATAAAGGTCCAGTTACCCCCAAATCAACTTTTCTTTTTATGAATAAATTGAAATGTCCTATAGCCCTGTCTACATGTTTCATATATAATTTTGACATATGAACAACATATTAGGCCTATCAGGGTAGGGTTAGGGTTAATCTGTCTACAGTTTTCTTCTGTCTTTTACAGAATCACCATATAGAGCGTTCTGACCAGCTGTCTGACTATGTGGTGTGGAGGCTGCTGTGCAGAGAAGATCATCTGGGCTCCTCTTCCTTCCATAAAACACATATCATCCCAGCGCTGCATGTTCCGAGCCCGCAAGATCATCAATGATCCATCACACCCTCACCATGGACTCTTCTCCCTGCTGCCCTCTGGGAAGAGGCTTCGCAGCATTTGATGCTTGTATAAGTTTAGTTCTGATGCGCAGCTGAAGCATCTTTGCTGCCCTAGCTGCGCAGTCTAAACGTGGGTCTGATGCGTGTTGGGAGGAGCTACCCTATACTTTCTTTGCCTGTAACAGTGGCAGCTATATGTTTTAGGTAAAAGTAGTTTTAATATGTTTTTAAAGCTTCAGTGTGTAATAATTACAGGGATATACAGTCAGAAATGTAATATATTATACATAACTATGTTATTTATCATCATCTACGAGCTCAGCCTCTTAACCTTAATATTTGCGTTGCCTTAGAATTCGTTATTTATAATTACATAGGAGCGGGTCTCGCAGCCATGGAGGCAGACATCTCTGCGCTACGGCAGCGCAGAGCCAACAAACTAGCGATTGCGAGATCGCCCATTAAAATAACATGCTGCGTGATGATGCCGTTACTCTCCAGTATACTTATTCAGCAACGTCCCTGACGTTTCACAGGTAATGATTCAGTAATTTTCTGTAAAATAATTTTCTGGATATATACCTCGGTTACTTCTCTCCGGCTCCTTTGGAGATCTTCAAGCCTTTCCTCCTCTGCTCTAGTCACCCCACTGGCTCCTCTCCCTCGCCTGGCCCTGGGTGCACGCCCACCCCGGCCTCTCTGCCCTCTTCCTCTCCCTCTTCCTCGCCTTGTAACCCCCGTGCCACAAACAAGAATTGGACTCTGTAAACGGGGAATATATATTCTTCCAGCGAACACAATCTCGCTGTTAAACTAATGACTACAATTACTTCGTCTGTTTATATCACCATGCAAAGGAGCTTTCCAAAACGTCACAACGACGTAGAAAAAATAACGGGTATATTTATTATCTTAAGTCTACATGAAATCTATACCCTACACAGACTAATGAAATACTATCTGTAAAATTATCTATGTAAACAAACCTCATCACTTGAGAAGGTAGGTGATGCGGACGTCGTGGAAGACATTTTGTCCCGTAACGCTCGCCGTACTGTTGGGGGGAGAAGCGGTGGGGGGGAGATGTTCATGTTGCTGCAGTCTGCAGTCTGGACGTTAGATGTCGCTGAAAATTACACACTGTAGCTTTAAGTGTGAAAGCCCACCTGAAAACTCATCTGTGCAGTCAGTTCATCAAGATTACGATCCTGCCTTTAAATATTATTCCGCTGTCAGACTCCTGTACACTGGCAGAGTTCTGTCACTGGGAATCCTGTTTAACAGCAGCCTCTGGCCTGCTTGCCTCTTCGCAGTTTTTTGCTACTGTTCCCAGCCGCTGGAAGGCATTATTCACATACGTAATCTGCAGGCAACAGAATCATAAAATCAAACATATTTTGCTGGTAGGCTTTGACATTTTAAGTTAATTTAGGCGTTAAACGGTTTCAGAGGAGTGATCCCAGCGATCTGCATCTGCAGTGCTGTCTGTCTCCCTGCCAGCTCCCAGATCAGCTTCTCTGATTGGTTGATGTGGCACATAAAGCAGCAAAAATTCTATTTCTTCAACTCCAGCACTGCTGCTTTTGAAGCGCGTCATGCACGTCAGACGCTCAGAAGCCCATGACCCGCTGCTTCAGCTGTTGAGATGCGCTGCTCCTGCTGCTCAAAACACGCTGCAAGACATGTTGCTGCGTTTCAACCATTCACTTTGCATGTAAACTAGCTGCCTCTGCTGCTTGCGGTCTGAATGTAGCATTAAGCCCCACAACCATTTCACAGACACACTTATGCATATTTGTTTACTAAATCGTAAATCACAGTCTTTTATGCGATTACATAATTGCAGAGCTTGACATCACGATTGCGATTAGATTAATCGTGCAGCACTACTACACATATCCATTGGAAAGGCTCCTATTGAAAGTGTTAGTAAGAGGGAGGGACATTCAACACAACCCATTACAATATTAATTAAAAACTAAAATTTTTAATGAACAGAGATTTAAAACAATTAAAGACAGGATATGCCTATCTGTTCCTGTTTGGCTGTGAGACCATCCTGGAGAGAAATATCAGCTGTGCTGCTGCCATCAGCACACTTTGTTTATAGATGTTGGAGATCGGCCTGTTTTACAGTTAGGGATGGGGATCGAAACCCGGTTCTATCAAGGACCCGGTTCCACTTTTTTCAAAACCCGAAAATCAATAACGTTTGGGCTTATCGATACCACTATCGAGTCTGGTCATTTTTTGTTTTTTGTCTCCCGGAGGTCCTGTAACATAATTGTGTGTCCCTCAAGTCGCGCCACAGCATTTAAATCTAATCAATCCAATCACTGCAGCATGTCCACCAATGTTTTTGAATGAAATTGTAAGCAAACAGATATTAAAAGTAAAACAATTGAAGTCTGGCAGTTAACTTCGCTCGCGACTCGGCTTCATTTTACCAAGCTCAAAGATAAAGAAGCGAAATGCAACTTCTGTTGCAAAATCATCTCTTGTGAAGGGGGGAACACAACCTCAATGGCCAAACACATTAGTATTGTGCATCAAATAAAGGCCAAATGCAGTACCTTCGACTGTCTCCGGGGTGAAAAGACTCCTCCTCCTCCTGCTGCCGCCGCACCACAGTCGGGCCCGTCTTCATCATCCACTCAGAGTACCACTGGTAAGCGCGCACACAGACTTTGTAGCTTGTCCGGTCAGTTAAAAATAATAATTGTGAAATCCGTGTTGTAATCGGCAGCATACAAGCTAGTTAGCTTGAAAAGTAAATAAAGTTTCAGACATGCTGCGTGATGATGTGTTCAGATTGGCTCAGTAAAACGACAAAATGACCATGATTTCCATATTTAAAACTGCCCGAGAGCCTGGCTGATTGTTTTAGGAATTTGCAAACTCTGCTGTCCCAATCTGGTCCCTACGCGTGTCAAAAAGTGAGCAAGGCGATAAAACCTTCCTCCTAGCTCTAATCGGAAGAAGCGAAGGAGCTTGATTTTTTTTTATTCCACAGTTTATCTGCATCATGTAAATACACTAGGAAAGTATCAAAACTTTTATTATTTAAAAGATACATCCTGCAGCTTTAAGGAGACATTTGCTGTGAGAATATTTACATCTGAAATGTAGTTTATTTTATTTTGTTTCTTTTTCTGACCACCATGCTCCTGGAGAAGAGTGTAATAGCAGGCTGCTTTATCAACAGTCTTTTCTTTCTGCAGTGACCCTCAATAACTCATCATACTCAGTCAAGTGCTTTCTTTTAAATGTTAAAGGTTTTAGATGTGTATTCAGTGTATTGATGCATTTTCACGTGCTTCACCTCAGGAATTTTTTCATTGCCAAATGCAAACTTCTCATTACTCTCAAAGCACAAAAGTTCCACGTGACAGTGCTTAGGATTTGCTGCTGTGCCATGCGGTGTGAAGGAAGGAGGGAGAGATGCTGCTGGTGCAGCCTCTACAGGCTGCCAAGTAAGGGATACAGGTGATCAGTTTTTTATGATTGGTAAAAAAAAATGGTGATCACTGATCACATACTTTATCAAGGAAATGGGCTGATTATGATTGGTGGCTGACTGTTTGACACACCACTACTTCTCCTCTATGCTTCCATCACTCTGTGACCTTTAGCATTTTGAGTAGGGTCATCTCTGTCCACTTTGAGCAACTAAGCTTTGACATTTTTCCAAAGGCTAAGTACTACATTAAGTTGCAAAATCCAAATGTAATACACTTGGACTCAGTCTGGCAAGTTAGTAAACGTTTTATGAGTAACAAATGCCTTTGCAAGTTATGTGCCAAGGATATGATGCTCATGAACATCATATTGAGGTTGTGAGATCGATCCCCCACTCTCATACTGACTCTGGGTCCCTGAGCAAGACCCTTAACCCCACACTGCTCCCCACCGCACAATGGCAGCCCACTGCTCCCCAAGGGGATGGGTTAAATGTAGAGAAGTAATTTCCCTCTGAGATTATTAAAGTATAAAAAGATAAATTAAAAATAAATAAATAATGCCCAAAGGTCTTGATAAATCTGAAGACAAAAATGGGCTGAAAATAACACATCTCATCACAGAGCCGTTAATCTCCATGTCCACAAATGAACCAAAAAAAGTCCTATGATGTATTGTTACTTTTTTAGGAACCAAAAGCAGAAAGACATCTGTACTGCCTAAACAAAGTGCATCTGCAAAGCTCATCATTTTCTATATTTCATATTACAGCCTCATTCATATGCTCATTAATCTCAAAGTTCTGTACAAAATTGTCAACACAAATTCATTCATTTATATATTGTTAGTGATATTGTCATTATAAAGCACAAATTTCCCACATCACAGTTTCCTAATATCATGCAGCCCTACTAGGACTATATTAGCCAACAATTCTGACACTGTCAGCAATTCTCTACTATATAAATGTTGCATAAACTGATTCTCTGATGGCAATATATTCAAAACACATGGTCCAATATTAGTGACAACGTGCCTTAAAATCATCCTCAAAGAAAACAGTAAAAAAGATGGTCAATATTAAAAGGCCTTTGCACCATATCCCTGTTACAGTCTAACCACAGTATATAACAGATGTTTGAACAAGACCACAGGAAACCACCGTAGTTGGTGATAAAGGAGCATGATCCTTAAAGAAACACCTCATAAGCTACAGTGTGTACTACCTGAGTGAAGGTGGGAGTAATTTGTGCAGCCCGGAGAGTCAAACAATACCTCCTACCAAGCTAAATCCAGTGGGGACGCGGCGGCTTTCAAATAAAAGGTGTACAAGATTCATGACTCATTAGTTCAGCTTGGAAATCTGGTATTATTGTGAAGTGCTTCATACTGTGGCTGTCATAAAACAGCAAAGGTGTTAATAGAAGGTGAGATTTGCTGTAGTCACTGCATATGTCATCTTTTGATGAGACAAAAGGGTCTTGGGTACACCTTTCAGTAGCAGACATTAAGTTTTTTCTTTCATCAATGTTTGTTATATTCAAGTGGTTCAAAAGGTACCTTATTATATTAAATTACAAATAGAATTTATAGGCTTAGAAAGCTGAAACTGTTCTTGTTTAGACAAAAAATAAAGTATTTTTAGATAAGAGTTTGTGGCACCTCTTCCTGCAGCAGTAATTACCCCACATATTCCTTCAAGTAGTTCCATGTAGGCTACTAATTTCTGAAATAATAAAGAGAGTTTAGAAAAAATAAGAACAAACTGGAAGATACAAGTTATTTTACAGGGGGAAGAGAGTAGGTGTATCTGGTGAAAGAAGGGAACAACTTCATGAGATTGATTTTGATCAGGTTTCATAAAATAATTGTATCTGCAATATAATCCCAATCTAATAAAAGACAATTATCAAACCGCAGGGGCACTCGGTTTCAGAACAATACATTTAACAGTAAGAAAGAAAAAAAAAAGTTCTCAATCCAGCCTTTAACGTTGTTATAAAATTTTGAGAATCCTGAAACACAGAAGGAAAGTGACAGTTTCAGCTACAGTAGCATGCAGATTGATGCATGCGAGAAGTAGTAAGCCCTTTTGCACACAACAGTAAAGTCCAGCCAAAATGGACTCTGGACAAGCAAGTTTTAAAGTTCATGAAAAAAGTGAAACACTAGACACCAAGACCATCACGGTGGTGGGCCTCATCAGACACGACAACGACCACGACTACAATGAGGAGGTGGAGCAGCTGGTGGTTAGAAGAACCATCCTAACCACGCTCCACTGGTCATCAACAGCTCAGCAGTAGAAGTGGTCAAAAGCACCAAATTCCTCGGGTTGCACATCAAAGACAACCTTACCTGGACTGTAAACACCACCTCACAGATCAAAACGGCACACAAGAGCTTGTACTGCCTGAGGAGGATGAGGAGAGCCCACCTGCCCCCAACCCATCCTCACCACCTTCTACAGAAGCACCATAGAGAGCGTTCTGACCTGTTTTTCCACTGTGTGGTGTGGAGGCTGCAGCATTGCAAACCGAAAGAAGGTGAGAAGAGTAGTGAGAACTGCAGAGAAGATCATCGGGGCTCCTCTTCCCCCCCATAAAAGAAATTTCATCCCAGCGCTGTGTTTCCCGAGCCCGTATCATTATCAATGACCCCTCACACCCCCACCATGGACTGTTCTCCCTGCTGCCCTCTGGGAAGAGGCTTGGAAGCATCCGATGCAGGTCCAACAGATTCCAGAACAGTTTCTTCCCCACTGCCATTAGGTGCTGAATGCTGAAAAAACAAATTCATGTCACAGACTCGGCATCAAACTGACCACATTGATGCATTTTTTTTTGCATCGCGTTTTTTTCTCCCACATTTTTTATATTTGATCATTGCTGCACTTTAAGAAATGGAAATGTCAAAAGAGATGTACAAAACAAAATTTTCTTTTGTATGCACTCAGTATAAACAAAAGGACAATAATGTTTTTCAAGTCTAAGTCTAAATACTTTAAAGACCTGAGTCATAAAATGTTGTGCTACCTGACAAACCTATTCAGAGGGTTCAACAATTAAAGATCCAAACTGTATATCTCTAATTAAGATGCTTCACTGATCACAGTGCAACCTATGTAGCAGATGTGAACAACCTCAAAGTGCTTAAGTGAATTAGTATTTGCTTTATGGATGCAAAATATAATCCAATTATTATTTTTGACTTGTTCTTTTAGAATTCAAATTTGTTCCAAACAATTTACTGAAAATGTCCATTTAGACAAACCTTCTTACAATGTGTTTATTGTAGTAGTAAAAACAGTTAAGGTAAACTATGAACCAAATATTTCAAATGTCCTATTTGTACAATGTGAAAACTTTGGTTTTCAATTGTTACCTTCTCAAAACACTAACATATTATTCAGAAAACTGCCATGTAAAATGTTAACAGAAAAATAAAGGTAAAGTGATAATTAACAGACAAGCCATAATCCCCTAAATGATTATGATTTTATGCTAAAATATCTGATGTAAGAAAAATTACAAAATGCTGCATTTATTCATTTTGAAATTTCATTAACAGCTGTTATTGTGTAAGAAGAAAGCAATAATTAAAGGTTTATAGCAAACTCACATTAAAATTGCAGGATTCTCATCAGTGCATTTTAGTGTAATGTCTAAATACGCTGAAAGTTGTCACAACTATGATGAAATTAGGCCGATATGCTAAATATTTATGATAATATCAGCCTTTAACATCTGGTCTCTCTTCAATTGTCCATATTTAAACACTGAAAATATCAAAAATATGCTGAAATGTCACTTATATATTGATATTAAATTAGTACAAAAGCTGCAGAAACTGTTTTTAAACACATTTACCTCATTTTTTGCACATATACTGTATTCAGAAACAGACAATATGAGGACTTCTGCCATTAACTTGACTGCGTCACCCTGAGGCTTTCACCCCGCCAGCTGACAGAAAGTAATCCTTGCAGGAGTGACCAAAACGCAGCATCATTGCAGAAGCCAAAACAAAAGGATATGTGCAGCAGAGAAGATTAAAATAAATGATGCAGCCCCCTCGCCCCTCCATAAAAATCCTGCTGAGAACCCACAGCCAAGGTTTGATAATTCTACTGAATGTTTTCAAATATGAAAGTACTTATCTTAAAGAGCTTCCAATGATGTGCAATTTTGCAGCTTCCAGACAACTGTAATAATCATAGACACTTTCTGTAGAACTTCAAACAGTGACTTGATCATCTGTAAAGATCCAATGAAGATGGAACATCCTCTGAAGAAAATTAATCTATTTAAATTCCTTAATCTTCTTTTCAGCCTTTGGAGTGAGTACAAAATGGAAAAAGTCTGAAATTCTTTCACAATATTTACAAATGGAAATGAAAGCTCTCTAAATGTAGCCAAAGGTAAAATTTTCATAAACTAGATTCTGCCCATTTTTAAAGGATGGTAATTGAGCGTTTTTAGAAAGAACACACTATGACTGCAACTAACGATTATTTTGCTAATTGATGAATCTGTCTATTATTTTTTCGATCATTCGATTAATAATCTGACAGCCAAAGATTCCCTAAACAAGAATTTTTTTTACAAAATTAAACAGGCTGAAACTAAAATGTTTCCACTTGAGCAGTTTTGGAAAGAGCATATTGACAGATAAACAATTTTTTAATCTTAAATCCAAAATGTTTATTTATTTTTTTTTTTTTTGGTATAATTACTGCTCTTAGTTAGTTGCTCTGTCAGCTAGAGGCACATTTATGAGTCTATTCCCCAGTTAGCAATTAATCGATTACTAAATTAATTGACAATTATTTCAATAATCGATTAATTGTTAATAATCCGATTACTTGTTTTTGTCCTAGAACACACTATAATATGTTTTCGCACAACACATTTAAAAAATGACTAACAGGTGATTTTCCATCATTAAGAGCAAATTCTCAAACATAATGGGTGAAAGCATTTCGTAAATAACACCTCTGGCCTCCACATATGAATAGTACAGGAAAAGCAAATAGTACCTAATGCTTTTAAGTCCTTATGTATTGGAATAGTAGCAGAGTCAAAGCTTATATAAACCAATTGCATACATAAATACTAGGGGTGTAAATCACATCCATCATGGCGATTCGATTCAGTATCGATTTCCTGACCCAACGATTCGATTATTTTCGATA
>NW_015150941.1:257293-261575 GCF_000732505.1 Cyprinodon variegatus | reverse complement strand
CATCGATACAAAACGATTATTATTTACACCCCTAATAAATACCATAGAGAGACAAAGTTAGCAAGTCCCCTCAGGCTATATTGACTGACTTTTCTTCACAGATCTCACACAAGCCCCTTAATGTCCTGTTTTGCTCCTCCTTTCTTCTTGTCTCACTTGCATTCATCCCCTCTCTCTCAAGACTTCTTAGCTGTGTCTTTATTTTTATAATGCATTGTTTCATTCTGACTGGTACTGGTGGGGTTTCAGCTTTGCCCTTTAAAACCTGATAGATTGTGGACTTCTTTCGATAGCAATGCTGTAATGTATTTGTGACATATCTATCAAGTTAGCATGGTAATTATCCTCGCAGCAGAAAGAATGGTTCCAGTCAGTGCGAGTTCATTGTATACAGCACAACAATGTTTCTTTTGATTCGTAACATTTGGGTGAAGGGTTGATGTCCCTTATTTTGTTTTGAACTATGAGAGGTCAAAGGCAGATTTCCAAAAATTATGATAATGAAAGTTATAAACATAAATCTGCACTAATATCCATGTTTAAAAATAAAGAAAAAAGTACTTAATACTTTAGACTGTATGTGAGTAATTCCATATAAGTATAGATAAACAGGAGGTCTGGCATATCAATGTTTACCACAAATTCCTGTATTAGCATCTGAAGGGTTTATTAGAATTACAGTATAGGCAAACCCTTGATTGTTTTATTTCAAGCTGCTAAATGTGCACCATGAGAGTGTACACAGTCTGTTACAAATCCCTCAAAGAAGGTACTAATGGTATATTTTAGACTGATTTGATTTGGATTAACCCAGCCCTGTTGTGTTAACCCCTTAAGCCCAACCATAGTGGTAAAAGTAAGGGCCACTAGGGATGGAGCTTCACCCTTTTTTGTTCAGCCTTTAGGTCAGTTAAAAATTGGATTTTAGTCATCACCTGTAATCACAATGGCACAGAAAAGAGCCATCCAGGAAGCCTTGGAGGACATTATGAGGGACAGTGATGCAGAGAAAGAATATTCGAATCTTGCTGGGATTTTTAAGAAGAGGAAGAGTAGTAGCAGTGGATTCTGGACCCAGTAAGTGAAACTGTACTGTAACTTTTTATGTCCAGCATCTTTATCTTGTTGACTACAGTTAGTTACAGTCACCAATAACACTGTTATAATCAGAAAGTTTGGCTTCTCCTCTCCTCCCTCAAACACTGCACAATAGAAGCGTTTCACTGTAGGACGGTTGATCTAAAAAGCATCTTATGGAGTGTTTCTATCATTTACATTTTTCTAGTGCAAACTCAATTTGTACTAGAAAACAGAGTTTGCACAATGTTTAGTCTCTGAACATCGTATCCTTTTTTAGGGCATTAGAAAATGACTATTTTAGTAATTGATTCAATTTTTTTTTATTTTTTTTTTTATATTTAATAGATTCTATATTTAAGATAAATTGCTACAAACCAGACCCCCTCGTATACAGTCATATGTTTACATTTGATCGCTGCTGCACTTTAAAAATGAAAATGTCTTGAGAGCTGTACTGAACAAAATTTATTTTTGTATGCACACTGAGCATACAAAATGAAAAAGTCTGTCTAAGTCTAAATCCAGCAATAGGATAAAAAAAAAGTCAAATTCTGCAGATTGTTCACTTAACTACCTACCTTTTATGCCTGAAAGGAATACACAAAGGAAAAAAGCTAAATATTCAGTTCCAGTACTGAATAAAGTTATCTCAGTGGAGAAACTGATAATAACAAAAAAAATCTGCATAACATTTTACCTTCATAAAGTATGAAGGATTTTTTTTATATCTAAAGCATGGTTCTATTTAAATTAAACAGAACCCTTCTAGGTTACCAGAGGTTCAGGGAAAACTCATCTTTTCTGTGTAAAAACAGGCATAAAAAATCTAGTTCATTATAAATTCAGACATAATAAAAGCTCTCTTCACAGCTGCATCACCCTGTTTTGATATATTGGTATAATCCTGCATTCTGACCAATTAAAACAATGTTGTGTCAATACAAGAGCAGTGACTGTAGTAACTTCACAATGACTGCACAGTTATCTTTTTTTTTAATACATTTTAAAGGGAATCTAGACCCTTACAAATCTTTAAAACTTATCTCGTTCTCTGTGCTTTTTACCCATTGCCATCTCCCTCCGTACTTGCATCCACATCAGTAGTAGAAAATTGGAGCATCAGATTAATTAATGCTGATATGTGCTGTCACTTTCTTTAGGCCATTTCTTAGAGCCATTATAACTTTTTCTTCCTCCAGTAAAATTATAAAAATGACATCACAGCGAAAGATACACAAGTCTTGGTTTAAAGAAAAAATGCAGATATCAAACAACTCATGGATGAACAGCTAATGGGAGGAGCAGCAATGCATGTCCTTCATGCAATCCCAAAATACCCAGGTGATGTATCGGTCCATCTATAATCAGGGTAGCCTATCATTAGCCACCCACCTGGAACACAGTGTGTGTTTGACTTGATGAATTTGAGTAATTAGGGTCCTCAAATCATTTGGTGAATTTTTAATCTTTTTACTAGGTTTGAATACATACAAATGTATTTATTCAAATGTAGCCTGGTTCTGCTGGAGGATTCTTCCTATTAAAAGGGAGTTTTTCCTCTCCACTGTCGCTACAAGCATGCTTAGTGTTAGAGATTGCATTTGAGTCAATGAGTCGATGCAATCAACTGGTTTTCCTTAAATAGAAAACTGAATCAATTTGACTGTAGGATCTGGTTAAACTGTGAAGTGCCTTGAGATGGTGTGTTGTGAATTGGCGCTATATAAATAAACTGAATTGAAATTGAAATCTACTTGTAAAAAGTCCTTATGGTTTATAGGCCTTATATGTTGGTCTAGAGCAGAGTGACTTAAATATTACTCCTTACAGCCCAGAAAGGAATTTTTTATGATTAAAAGATCTATTTTTCCAGAGATCAAACAGTGTCTTTCAGTGCGGAAACCACAATACAGTAATATTTAAAATAACTTGACCATCTCAGACACCGATAAACTTAACACTCATAACATTGTGTTAAATTTTAAACCTTTATCACAGCTAAAGTGTACGGTAAAAAATAAGCCAAGTCCTCTGTCTTTTCCTGCTAGAAGGGAGAATAATTTCATTTCATTTTAATATTTGTCTTAAATTTTGGTTTTACTCGTCTACTATTCTTTCAGTGGTGAATTTGGATCATGCTGGTCTTAATATCAAGGCTCTTACTGCTAGGAAAGAGATAATTATTTTAACTGCATTAAAGTGAATGTAAAACTTAGCCACTAGTGTTACAGCAGTGAAGTCTGAGTGGCACTGTTCAAGGCTCTCGTTCCTCTCCATGCCATGCTTTGTTTGCATGGAGATTAACATCCAAATGGACAAACTTTGTAAACTGACACAGTACCATCAGGGGCTCTTTCCATCAATGTAAATTAAGAAATATAGCACAGAACAGAAAGATGAAGAGAAAGAAAGAATCCACAAATATGTGAACTGCTGGGGATAATTTTAAGGGCTGCTACATATTATTTTTTATGCTAAAGAAATAAACTGAACTGAACAGAAATGATCTATGAAAAACAGAGTACGGGGATATTTTATTTAATCATGGGCAGTTTTGTTCAATTCTAAAATTAACATGGGACTTCTCTCAGGTTTATCAAACTGGTGGTCAAATAAAAAAAACAATCAGTTTATTTTTGGTACATTGTAGGCCTAACAACAGTAGGTTTCCTTGATGTACTCAATAGAAATAATTTAACCTGCAAACTACAACAGCTAATAAAATACTGTATTTGACAGGGCTGCTCAGCCATTAGTGCAACAACCCACCAATCGGGTAAAACTGGCAGTCAACGTCTGGTTGATGGCAACTTACAGTTCTTATTATTCTCTAGTTCCCTGACATTAGCCACAATGTCTGTTGCCATGGAAACCTTCTACTGCCTGATATATCCGCTTCCTTAAGAGCAAATATATGTCATTGCCCAGAAAGTAGGACGCCTGTAAACAGCAAAATCATAGTTGGCTTTTCCAGCTCAGAGAAGGTGAAACAACTAGGCGTAGAATGTATGTTGAGGTGATCCCGCTCATATAGCTGGTAGATCGGGACAATTATTAAAACCAGGCCTTTTGTAAAATTTTGCAAGATAAAAAAAAAGATATATTTAATTTTATTCACTACGATAATCAACATTAGAGACCATTTTAAACCAATACAATGTTAACAGAACAATGATGCAAAGACTGTACATAAAAAAAAAAA
>NW_015150941.1:253001-256939 GCF_000732505.1 Cyprinodon variegatus | reverse complement strand
GTACTCCAGAGTGTTGTTCAGCATGGGGGTGAGTAGAAAATGAAGGCTAATCATGTTTTGGGTGTACTATTCCTTTAACTTCTAAAGAACATTTAACATTAAACTTTAAATTGATCTTAGACTGATGGGGGGGCGGGGGGTTGTAACAACAACTAAGCCACGAGGCTCTTATGCTAAACTATGTACCTGGCAGGTACCTGATACAAGAGGTCTCTCTTCACTTTGCTAAAGAAATGAGAGCGGAAGAAGGGAATCAATGCACAGGAGTGAAACCTTTTGTCATCCAGTCTCTTAAGCAAAAATACTCAAACAAAATTAAAACAAACCAGCAGGCAAACTGAAATCATAAAGACATTTTTAAGCTAGAGAATTTCAAATTTGAACTAACAGGTAAAACTAGTAATTTCTTTTTGTATTTTAACTAAAATAAAATTAACTTCACTATGCGACAAACTGAATATTAAACCAAATAAGGTGTTGATGCCATTTGAATCATCTCATATTTGTGGGGAGTGGCAGCCTAGTGTTAGGGCATAGAGCTTGGAATACTGAGGTTCTGAGTTCAAGCCTCACTCCCACAGACTGCAACTCTGGGTGTCTGAGCAAGACCCTTAACCCCATCACTGCTCCCTGGGTAACCCACGATGGCAGCCCACTGCACCCCAAGGGGATGGGTTAAATGCAGAGGTAAATTTCTCCAATGTGAGAACCATAAAGTTACATTTTTTATCATCATTTTTATTAACTTCATTCTTAGTTGGATTTTACAAACCTAATCAAAAGCTAGGGTCATGTGTCATGAGTCCATTTCAGTATTATTTTTAAGTTTAGAAGCCACGTTTTTTAAGTTTAGAGGCCAAAGTTGGAGCTTTAGAGCACCAATGTTCACTTGTTGATGTTCCGCACTTGTTTCCTCCACACAAAAATAAGAAATTCAATAATATTAAAAACTATATATATTGTACCCACTTACCAGTGTCTACTTTCATTACAATAAGGTTTTTACAATCCAACAAACAAAAAAATCTCCCATATTTTACCCTCATCCAAATGTGTTTAAACTGTTTAAAGATGACTTCATCTTCAACTGTGGAGACCGGTATTTATATTTTATGTCTGCCCATTAATATTTAACAGCTGTGGAGACAGCCCCAATCCTGAACAAGAGATGCATGTAAGCAATGGTCCACTTCATTGCAACTTGTTTCACAACACTGCCAACAATAAGAGTTGAAAAAGTAACCATGATAAATTCTGCATGAAACCCACACCAAGGTCAGGTTGGGAATGTTTGCTATTCTGGTTGCTCTCAAGACGTCAAACAAAAACAATATTACAACCAAAGTAGAAATCTAGGTTTTCAAAAAATGCATTAAATTAGATTTTAATAAGAAAATAAGGTTCCTCAATTACAAAAGAAATGCATCCTAAACTTTCGATAAAAAAATAAGTTGAAAGTTGACTAAGCAGCTATTTCTAAAATGAAAATACTTTAAATCCGTCTATTACAATTAACAGCAAGAGCAGCATGACTACTAGATATTCCTTTACATGCAAAATAAAAGTAATGTGCATAATATGGTCATCTCACAGGAAAAATATAAATGATATTTTTGTTTAATATTTATCATAAGCCTCAAATGATTTCATTAACACAGTCTGCTACATCCTTCACTGTCTTTTGCAAAGCCTACCAGAGTTGGCAGAGGTCGCATTCCAGACAAAGACCTTAAATTGTATTACAATTGCAGAGAAACTGGAAAGGCATTTTTCATCAAAATAATTATAAATGTTATAAAGATTTCTTAAAGTACTCATAAAACTTCAAAATAACACTTTCCAATGAATATGTATTGTAAAATCAATAAATAACATGATTCGGACAAAATGTTTGGGTTCTGATCCAGGCGCCAAAATGCCAAAGGAAATGCCTTAGATTTGTCTCTGTATGAGGTTAATCACTTTTAGAAGTGGCTTCAAGATGCCAGAAAACATTACCAAGAAAAGGTATTGTGTGCTGTATGGTATTGTTTTAATTGAAAAGAGACAGCGGACAAGTAACAGTTTCTATAGCTGTGCCAGTGGTTGGTTATGTAATTGGAAAATATTTATACTTCACTATCTGCAAAGGAGAGATCATTGGGTTTTGTAGTGGCAGTCCACAAAGCTCATGACACCTATGCACCTATAATTCTTGTGTAGCTGGTCAAAGATTTCCTCTTTATGTCAGGACTCCTGTCTGTGTGTTTGTGTTCTGTGGTTGTCTCCCTTCCTCCAAACAGGAGGTTTGGACCCAATTTCCCCAAGAGATCGTTTGAGCTTCACACTGAGAAAGGGATTCATCTCCACTACGACCCGTTCACGTACCGCAGGAAATCTGAGTGGCAGTCAGCTTCTCCGTTCACCTACAAACAACCGCATTCTGGATAAACCCTGTTCCGCCCTCCACCGAATCAGACAAACACAGGAACAACAGCATACTGACTGGAGTCAAAGATTCAACAACTTCTCTGCAAGTCAGCAACCAGATCCTCTTCTCCAAGTTCACGAATCAAATTTCCCACTGAGCCTGAACTAATTGCTGTGTCTTCCCCTCACTTTTCAGTTCCGGTTGAGCAGTGTTCAAAGCAACACTTCTCTCACCATTATCTCTTCAATAAAACCTGTTAAACCTTTTCCCTGGTCTCCCTGTTTGGTCTTCAGCTTTTGGGTCTGAACTTTAGCAAAATCATGACACTTTAACCCTTTAACTGAGTGGTAAACCAGATAGTTCACCACAAATTATAGTTAGTGTCTAAACTAACTAATGCTTATTGGGCCTTGAAACAAAGCAACTTTGAAGTTCTTTTTTGTTTTTGCACCTTATATCATTTTTGTATAAAAAATTACCTTTCTACTGTACCGAGCAGGGTCTGGGCCAAAACTCTGTACCACACCTGGCCAAAAAGAAGCAGCTTGGTAGATCCTGAGGCCAAGATGTTCCAGATCTGCGCCAGTTTTAGGTCATTGTGCAAAAAGACTAGTCGGTTTTTCATGGATTCCTATTTATGGCTGGGAGTCAGTGTGCTTATTGTCAGACAATTTTGTATTTGAATGTTTGGACATTGCTTGCCTAAAGGTAAATTTTAAACTTCAAGTTCTTCATCATATATATATATATATATATATATATATATATATATATATATATATATATATATATATATATATATATATATATATATATATATATAAAAATGACATGCAATGTATAAAAAGAAAATCATACTTTTTAATATTGTGTCAATACTTTGTCACTGAATACTGATAACTGCTCGATTTTTGAAATTCCTTCAGGCAGCCTCTTTGAAAGATTAATCAATTTAATGACTTATGATTAAAGCTATTGTTTGGTATAATGTATTGCTCATATCTATAGTTTGAATTGAAAATATGTTTGATATTTTCAGATGCAATCCATAAATGTGGATATGCAATGGGAAAATTTAACATGTGAATAAGGATGTTTGTGGACAAGGATTTATCCATCTACATTTTTTTTTCCAACATAACCGATAAGGTATTTGGGAACTTGGGGAAAATAAAGAGCGGAGAGAAAAAAAAAAAGCAATCTCCAGCTTCTTCAATCAGGTAAGAGATGTGACTTGCATAACATTTTGTATCAAAGATTAACAACATTTAATTAGTAATCACTACTTCCGATCTGGAATTACTAGAAACCTCCAATATTAATTTAAGGTAAATTTAGAACTCTTATTTTGTTTCTTATTGTCCTTTCAACATCTACTAGACAGTATTTTTCTGTGTGTTTGAAATAATTTAATTCCAAGTCTGACCGTTAATTTCAAGATAGTTGTATTTATCCAAATTAGCCACCCCATGCCTATTAGGGATGGGACGATTTATGAAAACCGTCCGAACCGTTCGGTTCGACTGTC
>NW_015150941.1:246292-252427 GCF_000732505.1 Cyprinodon variegatus | reverse complement strand
ATGATCCAGGGTTTCCGCAGATCATTTAAAATAATTACAATCCATTATTTTTTGGGGGATTTTTTCATTAATTTAATAAATTTTTATGGGATTTCGGTCTAACAATCAACATATACCGAATCGAACCGAACCGAAAACCGTGACCTTGAAACCGTGAATGAAACCGAACCGTGGATTTTGTGAACCGTTCCACCCCTAATGCCTATTGCTCCCAACCAGGAAAGACAAATGTCATTTAATCCTATGAAGCATGTGCACCGTGCAAAGCCTGAAGTTTTGGTACACCAAGGTTTACACCCTATGAAATATTCCTAGCGAAAAGCCTGGAGATGCAGCAATGTTTAAACAAAAAAAACAAAAAAATTGTGAGGCATTCCTCAAAAAGTTGGATGTCATAGGAGATGGCTATTACATGGATATTAATAATTGATATTTGTTTTTAATAGTAGTACTTTATGCTTGATGTGAGAAAACAGCTATAAGCTGAACAATTACTGTAGTAACTAATACTGCCATGTATATATGAAAAGCACTGTATTGTTATACGTGTGTGTGGGTATACATATACATATATATATATATATATATATATATAAAATGATTTATTGTATAAGAATGTAGCATAGATTTTATTTTATTTCTAAAAGACTAGGACGTGATTCGTAAAATTCTATTTTAGGAAAAAGTGTGTTATGATAACTTTATACTTCATCACCCTTTAGGATATATAAATATACTGAAGTTTACAGCTTTGAGTTTTTCATTGTTTCACAATTGTTTTGCTGTTCTGTGTGTATTTTAATATGCATTCATAAGATTCTTTTTTAGCTAGAGCTACACATTTAATTTATTCAAATTGATGATAAATTTAGAAAATTTGATTGAAAATTGATTGATTGAAATGATAGAAATTTGTTCATGTATCCTTATTAATCTGTTATAAGAGACAACAAGAAAAAAATGGGAAGAATGGCATTTCATAATTACAGCAGTAAAACCATACTTTTGAAACAAAGGTTTAAAAAAAGAGCAATGTGCTATCATTTCTACAGCACTATCTCCACTTCCTCCATTTGTGGATACAGCCCAATAAGGTCCATCTGCTGCACTCCATTTTCCACTGCCTGCATTTTGGCAGTTCTGGTACACTTGGCTCTGTCAAGGTTTGAGCATGAATGGACTATTTGTTAGTGAGAACAGCCCTGTAGGCTTTATCAGCAAGAAACACTCAGAAAAGCAATTCCATTAACAAATCTATAGAAATCATTCACACACTCAGCTGCAAATTGATCTGGACATCAATATGAATGCTGCATTATAGTTTTCCACATGTTTCAGTAATGGGAGTTTCCTGTAAAAAAGTTGTGTGCTATTTATTCCTTAACTTAAAAAAACTGAAAACATTAAAGAATTAAACCACATTACAGCAGAGACATCAAAAACTTCTCGCCAACCTCAGTAAATGCTATGACATTCAAAAATTACACAAAGGAACTTCAATTAACACTGTCTTGTGACAAACAGCTTTAGGTCAAATATGGGCTAAATCATATTTCTGTTTTTTTTTCTAAAGTAAAATATATATACATATTTTTTATGTTTCTGAAATTGTATCACACAAGGACAAACAACACCCAGTTTTACATTAAAATAAATTGAACATTTCTATTTACAATACACGCTCAAAGCTTCTTTATGTATATACTTTCATACCTGTAGGGGTGAATCTGCTCCCTAAAAGGTGGCGAGTCTACAAAAGCCAAACTAAATTGAATAGACGAATTTCACTAAATGTTCCAAGAAGGGAGTCCAGAGTGTTGAAAGTCATCCTTAGAGCCCCTGCCAAGTCTTTCCATTTGTTTCATAGGCATCATATCCGTCACCCATAGATGGAAATAAGGAGCGACAGAAGACACCCTGTTTTTTGGAATTAATCTCTTGGTGACAATCAACCCCAACTCCAGAGGTTGCCGCATTATAGCAAGTACTGTCCCTGGCATTTGAGGACATCCAAAGATTAAAAGTCAAGGTTTAGGTTGAAGGAGTCTCCCATATGCTTTGGAGTACCAATCAAATATTTTTAATCCGAAGCCAAATAGTGAAGGACAAGACCAAAAAGCATGAGAGAGTGTTTCTTTGGACAGATTACACCTTACACATATTGTAGAAACAGAGGAGTAAATCTTTTGCAATTTGACCTTAGAGTAGTTTAGCAGGTAAATGATTTTAAATTGAATTAGTTCATGCCTACTGTTTACTGAACAGGAACAGACTTTGGAAAGACTCCTCCTATACATGGAGTAAGAGATAGTCAGCCCTGACTTTTTCTGACTCATTCCATCAATCCCCTTTCCCTCCAACCGCAATAGGTTTCATCCTGTCATGGAGGCAAGAAGCTATGATTGAAAGATATTAGTATCTGTACTGATGTGTTTGGTAGAGCCAGAAAACTCAATCAGTTCAAAGATTCTTACAAGATGCGGAAATTGTTTTAAAAGATTGAATGTGTGGGGTACTTTTTGTTTTTGTGGATAATATTGAAAATATTTAAAAACATATATTTGTATATAGAAATCAAAATGCCCTAAAAAGATAGATCGGGCTTGAATACCTCTACAGACACTAAAATCCAGGAGAATCGAAGATCCTCCCATCACAGCCTTCTAGAAATTTGTAGAAAACACTGTCACAGGGAAATGTTTGCGTGCACTTTGGATTTTACCATTTCTGAGGCAAAAGGGAGCTTTACATGTTATATGCAGTGTGTAAAATCTGTAAGATGAAAGTACTCTGGGAACACTTCAAACCCCTGAGACATCTTACGACATCACCCAAAGCTTTAAGATGCAGAAAATACATGTTTAAATTCTGTTCCTACAGTGTTGTGGAGAACAAAGGCTTAAGATATATGGTACAACCACAGTTTGTCATACTTTCAAATGCAGCAAACGCCACACCACTACTTTACGAAGCGATAAAATCTAAAGTCAAAACCAGCAGAGTTACCCTCACCTGACCGACTTCCAAAGCCACCCACTGTTTAGTTACGTTCAAGACTCACTTCATCACCCACACCTTCCAGGTCAAGTCATGTTTTACAAAAACTGGTTATGCAAGAAAGCAACAGAGGAACTGGATTGAATTTGATCTTCCACACTGTGGCAGATAAATGGAATTATTTATTATTATTTATAGAATGGATGGGTGTAGTGGTGCGGTGGTTAGCGAGCACGACCCATGTACAGAGGCCTTACCCCTCGACATGGCCGATCCGGGTTCGAATCCAGCCTGTGGTCCTTTGCAGCCTGTCTTGCCCCCTCTCTCATACCCCCTTTCCTGTCAGCCTACTGTTGAAAAAATGAGCCACTAGTGCCTTTAAAAAAAAAAAAACTAAAAAAAAAAAAAAAATCCAAAGAATAGATAAGGTGATAGTAAAAGATAATGCAGTAAATATGCTAGCCACTGTGAAGCTTAATAATCTAATATATGTCACAGGTTTTGCAGACTAATTAAATCCGGCTACATAGAAAGGGTTAAAACCCTGTAAAACAACTTCCCTGTATAAACTCTGTAGCCTCTAAAACTTAATGTTACATTTTTGGCAACAGGCTGCACCTGTGTATTTAGAATTTGTTAATGAACCTTGGTAAACATTATTTTCTAAAATCAAAGCCCTATTACCAAAGTTCATACAACTTTTTGATAAAAACATATTACATATCAAACCTTTACCAGACTACTACAGAGAGGGGGGGGGGGTTAAGAAACAAAGAAACAGACAAGACTAAATGCAGAAAATTTAGCTCCTACAGGTAATTGCTAGGTCAGGTTTATGATAATAGCCACTAATAAGCCGATAATAGCAGATAATGGCTACTTATCTATGAAACAGTCAACCAATAAGATTAATTGAATTTACATAAACTTAATCAATAACTTGCATCTCTAATCATTACCAAGGTAGAAGAATACACTACAAGAGAAAGGAGTAAAGTCACAAGGAATGAGGAGAAGAAAATAGAAAAGAACTTGAAGGAAGGAATTTAATGGACATTAAGGAGAATAGCCAGAGATTAAAAGAGGAACATTTATGCAATTATATTCTTTTTTCATTATCTTGAAAACCAGCAGTTACAAATCAAACACACTCTTAATCCTAGAAGATTACAATGTAATATGTTCCTAAAAATTCTTACCTTTAAGTCTCAGTCTATGCAGTCAAAGTAGAAATATAAAGCCCCATGAGTATAAAAAACATAATAAAAGCATTGTTTTATAGACTATGACTCATGTGGTTCTGGAAAGACTAATTCAACCTTTCCAAGGTTTTATTACTGCAAAAGATACCTAAAACCTCCATCAGGGTTCCCTCCATGAAGACACACAATGTTAGATTTAAATGTTTTGTTAGACAGACATTGAGCCTTTTTCCTCTCTTTTCTCCTTAGTCAGCTGATGGAGCAGAATCAAAGTTATTGATTAATCTTTTTCATCAACTAATGATTAATTAAAAATCAGAATTTTTTTTGAGACCTAAGTTCTATATAAAGAGGGTATTTCCAAGACATGTAGGGCTACACTTTTTTACACTATGCTAAACTTAAAGAAGTCAATCATAAAATGTTAATTTATTTGCACAGCTATATTATTAGGTCACTTGATAAACAGAAACTTTGCTTCAGCCCGACCAATCAATTTAATTAGTTGTGATTAACAGATTATTCAAATAACCATCAACTAATTTAGTAATCAATTAATCTTTAACTGGAGAATGCAGACTCTAAAATATTCCTTAAGCAGACAGAGCAATCGACCAAATATACCAAAATTGTAAAAAAAAAAAAAAAAAAAAAAAGTAAACATTATGCATTTAAGATAAAAATAGTTTTCGTCTGTCAATATGCTCTATACTCTGCACTCCTCAAGTGGAAAAGTTGGAGTTTCCCCTGGTTTAATTTGGCAAAAAGTCTTCTTTAAGGAACCTTTGGCTATCTGATTATTAATTGATTAACTGAAAAAATAATCAACAGATTCATCGATTTGCAAAATAATAGTTGCAGCCTGAAACTGTTGTTTCTCACAACTTAAACTAAGACATATTTAAATAAAAACAGAAGCCTATTAACCCCTTAGATCCCATCGCCTCGTCACATTTTTGGCATGGAGCCGTTAAATAAGAGATCTGACAACTCCACTAAAGACAACGGGCAGCATTTCAAAGAGCAACAGCGGAGCTTCAGTAGCTTGACAGAAGTTAGCTGATTGTGCTAGCATTGCGACAAATTAGCAGAGCATGGCAATAGAAAATTATATTTAGGTTGCTCTATTATTTTGATGCTGTAAACAAACGCTAACATCTTTAAACATCACAAGCGAGTCAAATGTAGAGCAGTGCAAAACATGGCTAAAAGAAAAATAATATGGAGCACAATCTCTCAACCAGTACGCTTTTTACAATGGTTATGTATTTAATAAAATATTTGACCAAAAGTATTTGGCATAGATCTGGGACACCAAGCACTTTCACCTTCCTACTGGAAGCTCTACCGACCTTTCTTGTTCTGAAGCTGGTAAAACTTTCCTACTTAACAGCTTGTGCAACGCTGCATAGCCAAGTAGCATAACTTCTCTGCTGTGTTTGGAAAGGGAGGATGTTATGATAGAAAAGTGGGGGACATGACACAAAGACTTGGTGACGTGAAAGAAAAACTAGAGATGTACTAATTCAGTTTTTACCGATCCAAAATGATCCAGATATCTAGGCTGATATAGCCTGTACTGAAGCAATTTAATTGTTGAATAAACTAACCATAAATACCATTGACATAAATATTGTTAAGTGTAACAAATTAACACAGTAAAGTGCAATGGATGGGATGTTTTAACAAATCACCAATATCCAATCCAGCTAATTAGCCAATATCAGAGCCTCTTTAAGAAAAACAAATGCTCACAATAAGCATTAGGGGTGTAAATCACATCCATCATGGCGATTCGATTCAGTATCGATTTCCTGACCCAACGATTCGATTATTTTTGATACTCAAGAATACACCACGATTCGATTCAATTAATCGATTAATAGGTTAATTTTTTTTTTATTATTATTATTTTTTTTACACCTTACAGGCTAAA
>NW_015150941.1:228921-245552 GCF_000732505.1 Cyprinodon variegatus | reverse complement strand
CTTCAATACTGAGCATAATTTAAAAATGTCTGTGTGAAGCTCACTGCAACACACTGCTGTAAGAGTATAACCAGGAAGTAGGAGGGCAAAATAGGCACCGCAGCACGGGAGGGAGAATTACGCCCAGGAGCAAATGGATAAAAATAGACCGGAGGAAAAAAGAAACATGAATCGATTATCTTGCGGACGTGTCGATGCATCGGATCGTCGGCTTTTGGATCGATGCATCGATACAAAACGATTATTATTTACACCCCTAATAAGCATGGTAGGAAAAAAAAGTTGTTTTTTTTCCTGTAATACACTTCATGGAGCCACTTGTTAGTACTATACCAAGAGCAACCAAACCAATGGTGTAAAGGCGCTGCTAAAAGCATGAAAGTCTCTAACAGAAATGAATTCTGAATTACGCTAAAAACAGAAAACTCATAGTTACCATCCACCTCATTAGAACAAAGTCTAATACAAGATCAACATATTTCATCTTTTAATGATCGTGTACATCACTGTACATTAAACATCTTTGGATAGAATATTTTGTCTTTTTTATTCAGTAATCCCTAGGGGTGTAAATAATAATCGTTTTCTATCGATGCATCGATCCAAAAGCCAACGATCCGATGCATCAATATGTCCGCAAGAGAATCGATTCATGTTTTTTTTTCCCCTCCGGTCTATTTTTATCCATTTGCTCCTGGACATAATTCTCCCTCTTGTGCTGCAGTGGCGCTAAACCTATTTTGCCCTCGCTTCCTGATTATACTCTTACAGCAGTGTGTTGCACCAAGTTTGACACAGACATTTTTAAATTATGCTCAATATTGAAGCGTGGTCTGTGCTACACACTGTGGGTCTAGATACGGCCGAGGCAGCGAGGAGGTGGGGGCGAGTTTAGTATGGACATGAGGGCCAACAAGAGCGGAGATCCAGGTGGAAAAAGGGTCCCATTGTTCTCGCGCACCTCGCTCTTCTAGCGGGTCAAACTTCACGAGTTGTTTTCTGCAATTTCGGTCATAAAAACAAAACAAGCCAGCTTCTTGTCTGCGGCACTGTCTGTGGTCAGCTACAATTTGGGAGAGGTGCAGCGGAGCGTCTGTGGGGGGGCGGGGATGTCTGGAGCCGAGGTATTGCATTTCACTCCTTGCACTGATTATGTGCAGTATTTTTGCAGTATTTTTTGATGCAACTTTTCTACTTCTGTTATTTGCTGTTGTTTCTAAAAAAAAAAATAAATTAAAAAATGCATCACGATATGACAGCTTTCATTGATTTATTTCAAACTTGAAACTTTGTTTAGCCTGTAAGGTGTAAAAAAATAAATAAAAAATTACAAAAAATTAACCAATTAATCAGATCGAATCGTGGTGTATTCTTGAGTATCGAAAATAATCGAATCGTTGGGTCAGGAAATTGATACTGAATCGAATCGCCATGATGGATGTGATTTACACCCCTAGTAACCCAATCCATTCCTGTGTTGTTATATCTTATAAATATGTCTAGTTTAATAATGTCTAAGAAAACATGTTTTACTCAGTCAGGTGACACAAAGAATAGGTAAAATATATTGATGTACTACTTTTTAATTCAACATATCGTAAAAATAATATGTATTCAACTCTTCATGTAAATGGAAAGATCCTCAACACAAACTAATAGACTGCTTTTTAAGAACATGGCTGCTTATCAATTAATTGCTAGCAAATATACATTTTAGATTAATCGATAACTTGCAGCCAGAATGAATATACCTTCCTTTGGCACAATCAGACTTAGACTTCAACTTAAGACAACTTTTATTCTATTTTTGTATACACTATGGCAGGGTAAAAAAATCGATTTTATCGATTTTGGATCGATTCTTTTACATTTTTACAAAATCGATGTGCAGGGAATGAGAACAATTAGTTTTATAGTGGCAGGCGTGTGCAAATGCCGACCCAAGTAACACACCGCTCAGCAAGCTGTCCCAACTGAAGTCTGATCTTTGGAACCATTTTGGATTTAAAACAGCTAAAGATGATGTGCTGGATATGTGACATTATGATGACTTCCCACTATATTGATAATGAGTTGCGCCTCACATCTCGTGCTACAGACCACAAAGATTACTTCAAGCCAGACAGCTGCAAATATAGCAAATAGGTTGAATGAAGACATTAACAAATGGGGGCTGACCAGCAAACACCCTGTAGTTGTTACAGACAATGCTGCACATTTGGTTTGTGCAGTGAAGATAATGCAGCTCATGAATGTCAGCTGTGTCCCCGCTGTGTCACGTCTGCTTGCTCGTGTGAGGCTTCACTTTTTCACTTTTCACAAACAACTTAGCGCATTTGAGGCATTTTTGTTCACATCTCAAGTTCAAAGTGTCTGATTTACAAGTTTGCACTTTGTGTTTAATATGACAGGAAACAGGATTTACAATTGTATGAATCAAAACCGAATCGATTCAGGACTTTGGCGAAAATACCCAGCCCAACACACTGTGTATACAAAATGAGTGTATACACTCATTTTCTGAGTGTATACACTCATTTTGTACAGTCTTTAAATAAATGCTTTGTACAGTCTTTAAATAAAGGTGTATAATTGAATTTTATTAATCTCACAATGGAGAAATTTAGCTCTGCATTTGACCCATCCCCTTGGGGAGCAGTGGGCTGCCATTGTGCGGCACCCGGTGAGTAGTGTGGGGTTAAGGGTCTTGCTCAGAGACCCGAAGTGCAGGCTTTAAACAAAGTTTGTATGTTGATAGGATTAACAATCATTAAAAAGTTCCTACAATCTCAACCAGACAGAACCAACAGAGGCTTATCTGGCTGCAAGCCAGCTCATTTAAAACTAGTAAAACTGTATTACCCTTTCTCTGAAATAATCAGAATAAAATTCAAATCATGCCCTAGTAAGGATCAACACTTTCATATAGCTGTATGTCTATCATACATAGCAAGGGATACCCTAGAAAAAATACAAACTGGTTTGCAAGAAATTAAAATGATTAAATAATTCTACTAAGAACCAGCCTTATTAGAAACAGCACAGATATTAATGTGAATAAGCAGCACATTGAAGACTGTTAAACAAATGAATATCCTTGCACTGTAACTTCTTCTGTCTAAACTAACGTTCAGTAAATACCCTTTTTATGAAGAGCCATTTTAAGATTTTCTTTCCATGGAATCCTTAGATATCCAGAGTGGGTGCACTGAAATTAGCAAGGCGTGGGCATTCTTGTATCTCATGACCCTTTAAAATCCTTATGGAGCTTTTCATGAACTAATGAAATTCCTGATTCATTTAGGCCATAAATATGACCCCAGTTCACTATTTTATCAGAGTCCATTTAGTGTTTTTAAGGTCAAAGCATGTAATTTATGTCTTGATGAAAAACAGGAACTGTCAAACAAACAGAGGTTGATGTGGCTGCAAGCTCAGAGAGGGCTTCTACAGACACCACTTAACTTGGTTTGAACAAGGATCTAGTGTATGTCACTGAGCTTTCACTCCTTTTGTTCAGGGACCTCTTTCTAACCTGCACTATGCTGTTAAACTAGAAAAAATAAAGCTAATGAATAAATAATTATCTATTTCGAATCTCCCAATCATTTTGAACAACAATAATGTATTGTGACAGGATTGGTACTGCAAAACAGAAGGGATCTGAGTGTAGGTTAAGAATAAATTCTGTTTTGATTGACTATGCAGAGCCCTCCTCAACTTTAACACACCGTACTTTTAAGCAAAATAAGTTGAAATAACAGTTCTTTTTTTTTTTTTTTTTTTAATAGAAGTGGCTTCATTCTACTGTCAAGATGCCTAAGACAAATTAAGATCACCATATTAGGTGCTTTATCCCAAGTATTGGGTGCTTTATCCCAAGTAATTAAAAACCTTTTCTCTACTTAAAAAACACACACACACATTAAGATTCTAATTAAAATGTCTATGGTTTACTTTAACGTTTACCGAACTGAGCATGCAGTGAGAACTATGTGCATTGTTTATACTCCCATATCCTCGCTCAAAACCGGTGTGCTGCGCTCTAAACTCTGATAATGTGCTCTGTACTTCTTCTCTGCGGGCTCTGCTTCATCTCTACTCTCGCTCGGCTCCACAGGATTAACTGATGCAATTTATTTTATGGCTATGTTAGATACTTTTTCACTGGGCTCATCCATCATTCTCTTTGTTTAAGCTTCTGACTGGATTGGTGGAGTCATGTGCTGCAGTGTCTTATAGGAGAAGGAAATACCAGCCACCAGCGCACATAGGAAAAACGGCAGAATTACGTTATTTTGTTACCGACATGGGAAAACTATCGCCACTAGTCGCAGTGAATGACGGTAACCATATATATTACGTTTATCGCCCAGGCCTACTTGGATGTGAAACAGACCTTTCCACAGGTCTTATCTACCTCTGCAAAAGTCTGAAAATCAATGCTATAAAGTTTGCTCTATATCTAAGTACAATAATTTGAAAAGTTTTTTTTTTTTATCATTTAACAGTGCTGATTGATGCCTTCCAATGAGATAAGATTAAAATATTGAAGGTGTATTGTGATCTTATTACATCCAACAGTGTCGGTTATTATGAAAAAAAAATCTCTATTGAACAAAATTGGAATGTCAGGCTTTTTATAAAGTTGGGAATCAGTGAGTGGCCAGATCCTGCAATCAGTGCACCCCTTCTAACAGGCCTCCATATGTGTGAAGAGGACTGTAAACATTAGCTAAAAGGAAATGTTAGGTATAAGGACTGGTTTATGCTGAAATAAGTAGCAATGGAATGATAAGCTTACCTGGAACGCAGTTTCTCATCAAATCCAATCGAGGGCCACACTGGATTGCCAGCCCAGTCTATGTTTCTAAGTTCGGTTAAGTTATATGATCAAAACATGGGGGGTTTCCTCAGGGTTTACTCTTTTTTCGATGTTTGAATATTACTTTATTACACTTGGTAAAGTAAGAACTTTGGTAATAACGTTTGATGTGTGAAGTAAATAAGTTTTTCCAGTTTGAATTACTTGGTTCCTCATCTGCTTACCTTTCAAAGCAGTGGACAAAATGATTTAGTATATGTACTCAGGGCACAGATTCAAATAAGATCCATATCTGAATAATTCCAATAATTAACCTTGCATGTTATATCATCAGCCTTCAGGATGTGTATTATATTCATCCTTGCTCCTCTGCAACACTCAGAACCGAGGCTGAGGTATGAGTTTTTTCTCTGTTCATTTTCAGTTCAGCTAATATTCAGTATTAAAACAAAGTAAAAAAGATCAACCAAAGCAGACATCAAATTAAGTGAAGAGCTGGCCAATAGACAAAGGAAGAGTTTTGTTTATTCAGCTCATCTGGAACACTTTCAGTAAAATTGGGTCAAAAATAATTATTTGAATGTCAGCAGACAGCAAGAAGCCTCCCAGATCTCCAGATGCATTTGAGATATCAAAAAAGTACTCCAGAGTGTTGTTCAGCATGGGGGTGAGTAGAAAATGAAGGCTAATCATGTTTTGGGTGTACTATTCCTTTAAGGATCTTAATAAATATAGTTCCTAATATTCATTTTTGTTTATATATCAATGAAACATGTTTGTTTTTTAAATGTTTTTTGTAATTCACTATTTTTTAAGTTTAAAGGTTCCTGGTGTGTATATGCATGCGTCAAATAATGAACACAAGCCTACATTACCGTGTTAACATGCTTTTCAATCCTTCCTGCACTTTCTTTTCAAACTAAACTTTGCTTTAAACTGTCGTGTGCTTGGAAAAATATAAATTGTAATGTTAAAAATCTAAAAAAAACTTGACAGGTTAAAAACTTAAGATAAATCACAAGACAGAAGTCAATGTCACAAATGAATAACTTCTTTTAGAGTCACGGTATGTTTACACAATATAATACTATTAATATAATCTGACTTTTCTAGAGAATCATTAAACATAGTTATTTTATACAGGGTTTCCACAGTCTTACATAATTTCAGAATTCCCTGACTTTTGCCTGACCCCGGATTAGTTTTCCCTGACAAAATAAATGCAGCCATTTGTCGTTTTGGTAATTACATCAAAATTACCGCTAGGTGGACAAAAATCACGGCATCTGGCGGAAAATCACCCGGCTTTTTCAAATCACGCGTCTTTTTCAAATCATGCGAGTATGTGTACAAAACAACAAAAAAGGAGCCGGCAACGTCATTTTGAGTTATAAATATATATATATTTTTTTTTTTTTGCGATCATTGCACTTGCCCGGCGGGCAAATGCAATGAAATTTGTACTCTCCCAACAATAAAAACTACTTGACCCGGGAGATCTGGCAATGTTTAACATCGAGCCCTGCATTAGCCTTGAATAAAGTTATTTTTCACACCAACAAAATGCAGCAACTTGTGTGATTTAAACAGAAGCCCAAGTTTAAAGTTAAACAAACACTGCTGCATCAGTGGACGGACCATTACTCAGTCTTAGCTAGTACACTGTCCATTACGTTTTTTTAAAAGCCAACAAGAAGATTTGTGCCTTTGTGGATCGGAAGTTTGATTTATCAGTTTACTCTGCGAGTTCGTAAACAAACTAAGAATCTCCAGAGGGATCCTTCAGTAAAATTTGGCAACAATGACAATGAAGTCCTCAGTTGCAATAACCAACTGCTATTTCAGAGCCCAGATTCATGGCTGCCTTACTTTCATCCGAAGAGTACCAGGAAAACAATGTTGGAATTAACATGGATTAAGCCATATGCAAATGGTAAGTATATATAAAACACATACTGTATGATATGTCAAAACTGCTAAATGCTTGACATGGGAGGCAGTTGAAACATGGTAATTTACCAAATCAGCTTGAGAAATTGTACTGAATGTGCTTCCCATGGCTTTAGCTAAGAATGTTTCCTAGGATTTACACCTTGGTGTATCACATCTTTAGGCTTTGTGTAGCATAGGGGTGCCCAGGGTATCCACCCAAGAAAATGCTGAAATGGAGACTCTGAAACGCCATTTCCTTCATTTTGAGGTGAAATGCAGCTAACTTTTTGTTTTTGTTACAACAGTACTTTTTTCCGGATTAAGTGAAGTATGTGTGCTTGACTAGAGATGGAAATTTCATAAGGAAGACATGAGATCATTTTTAGGTAAAATATTATGTTTCATAGGTTAATTCAAACAATCATAAAGTGTAAGACTACGTTCAAACCGCAATTGAGCAGCAAAAAAGCGCCTGCTACTTCATTTTTGATGCTTGCACACAATAAGGTCAGACGCACCTCAGCAGTATCTAGATCACTCCTGAAGAGCATCCACAACAGTGCGTATAGATGCATCTGATGCTTGTGCTGTTCCTATGTTCAATGGCAGAGAGCGTTTTTCATATACGTGGCTCAAACTGGTTTTACAATTTTGGGTAAATTTAAGTATTATTAAGCATTTTTGTGGAGTGATCATAGAACTGCATCAGCAGCAATGTCAGTTTCCTTGCCAGCTCGCAGATCAGCTTCTCTGATTGGTAGTTGTGGTGTGTGGAGCAGCAAAAGTAAAATTTTTCCAACTCCAGGATCAGTTGCCTGTGAAATTTTTAACATATGAGCGAAGCTTCCATGGGAAAAAAAGAACATAATATTTGCCATTATTTTAGTAAAGGCCATAAAATACGGCTAGCTAAAAGCCTGTACCTCCATTTCGCGAAAATCTTCCACTGGAGCCTTTCTAGGTCAAGTTCAAACAAGTCTGCCTTTTGCCAGGTTACTTCTCTTTTATAAAAAGAAAGAAAGAAGTGAGATTAGTACTGAAGTTAGATAAATACATTATTAAGGGTGTTTGTGACGACATAGATGCATAATTAACAGCATGCCTTGCTGATTACAGCATTTCAGCTTTATGTCGGGTCTTATTGTTAGTTATGCAGTCTGCAGTGATGTAGAAGGTTTTAAGGATGGGACCCAAGGAAAGGTTCAACAACCAAAAGTTCCTGGATGCTAGGCTCTTTGTACTTTGTCCCCATCTCCCCCCTTAACAAGTCATACCTACCTTCTTTATCTTTGTTTCTAAGTAGGATTTCAAATGTATTTTACTTGATATTAAAACTAACATTCCTTTTGACCCTTTGAATATGAAGATGAATATTGATATCTACAACCAATTCTAGTTAATTTTGCATGTTCAGTTTCCAGCAAGAATGTTATTCCAGTATTAACAATTTTTAATTTTGTTAAGTTTTGCTTGTTTTGACTGGATTTAACCAGTTATGGAATACCACTTTCAGGGTTTTCATGTACTTATTTTACAAATTCTTGAATACAGATGATCAAGACAACAACCGCATAAGACTCATGGATAAGCCCTTGAACTGGTTTAAACAAAAAAAAGTAATAAAAAAATATTGTTGACGAGAAAACGTGGGATTATATTTGCGATCCTGATTAACCACTGTTGGAGAGGGGGAGCCTCGTCTCCTCTTTGGAAGGTGAAGGCTTGCTGTATTATTCAGGAGAACTTGTTCATGCTGGTGCCATGTCTCAACACCTGACTGGAAGTTTGACTTGTCATGTGTTGAAAAGCTTGTTTTTTCTTATCAAGTTGAAGTTTAAATAAATCCAATATTTTATTTGTTTAACCCTAGTATAAACACAGAATAATTTTCTCATTTATAAAATGCTGAAATATAAGACGGATTTAGTTTGGGACAGGTCATCTGTATCCCAACCTGCTAAGAATATAAAGTCAACTGAGGTTGCGTACCATGGAGGACTTTAAAATGGCTTTAAACTGTTAAAATGCAAATTACTAACAGTTGGAGAAACAAAGTAAAAAAAAAAGAATCTGGTCATTGCTGCTGCAAGGAAAAAAGCATGAGAAATAAACCTTAAAAATAAATGTACAGCATTTTTACTATTTTTCAAGGCTGCACTTTTAAAAAAATTTAATTGTCCAGAGAGCTGTTCAAAAGGAAATTTCTTTTTGTTTAACACTTGTGTAAATAAAATGACAAATAAAATCTGTCTAAGTCTAAAACCCATTTCCTACATGAGTGATTTGGAAAGAGATGTTTACCATTAAGACCTAGGTCAGGTTAAAAACAAAACTTTACCAGGTTAATTTCTATGGTTCAACTTTTTTAATGACCATTTTCTAAAGACATTCTAGGTTCTAAATAGATCTAGAAACCAAACAAATTTTCCGTCTTAAGTAATAGAAGATAAACCCTAGAAATCTGTGCCAGAAGCATTTTTAAATGAAGGCCCATTCAATTAGATATACAGATACACAACTAAATTTAAAAAAAGTATTATTAAAAAAGCAAATGAAACCAGAGAAAGAACTCTGTGGGTGCTAAACAGTCCAGATGGGAAGAAAGGTAGTCAACACAGGTTGGAATTGCATATATGAGATTCCGGCTTAAACAAAAGGTCCTTTTTCTCTTTAGAGTGTGTGTAGGTGTATGTGGGAGAGGATGTGTGTGAGTGTTTGTATGACCCTTTCACCCTACACAGCAGCAACAGAGCACATCAACAAACAGGATCCAGCAGAGAACAAGAGGAAGTCAGACAGGCACATCAAACAAAGCGTTGAGCTATTGACGGGAGTTGGAAAGTAGGATCTTAACATGTAATTAATTATGACTGGTGGAAACGAGGAAATCGCAACAGCTTGTTGTCAAAGCATCCATTCAAACCTTTAATTGTTTCAAGTCCAATGGCTGGGTTAATTTATTTAGGCTGGTATGTTTTTTTAGCGCAAACGTGTCCTCGAATTTTCTATTAGTATGTTCATAAATTAAAGAACAGCAAACATGATATGTAAATTTGTATATTAGGTCATACTTTAATAAGGTCTATACTTAAGCTGATTCTGTCCAATGCAATAAAATGAAATATCAAAAAGGAAAAGTGTGACTGCCTAATACATTAAGGAAAATTAAAAACCAGTCAGAAATGGTTTACTTTGCTACTGCTTTGACTTGTATTTTTCATAAATTTTCAGTTCAGTAGTTATCTTATGGGTCTTGACAAATAATTCTATCCCCTTTTTATTTTACATTATGAAAAACTCTCTTCTCGTGCTAGACAGAAGCTGATAGTGATATGAAGCCCAAAAATGGAATATTTCGAAATTCACTCAACATTGTATGGCTCGAATGAGTGAATATGTTGATTTGATTACAGGAGGTCCCATGCTATTTAATTCCAAAAGCTTTTTTGAACTCTTCAGGGGAATGGGAACAGCACATCTCATTTTAATTACTCAATCATAAATTTGATTTGCTTAATTATACATTCTGAGTTTTAGGAGGCATTTCATTGTTATGAGAGCACAGGTTAACAGTGGAGCTTTTCAGCCTGTAGGGAAGACAAATGAGAACAAAGGCTTATTCTAAACAAAAACAGCATGTAGTGATAGGATAAGGACACTTATCACGATGAAAGTTCCTTAATGACCCCTGCTCCTCCTAACAATATTGCTGTCCACTTCATGACAACACACGCAAGTCTGCCGAATCACCTGTTTCCAATCATCTTGGTCATATCTGTCTCTCTGCAACTGCACAAAAGTAAAAAAAAACAAAAAACCTAACAGCTGTTGTGAGAATCATACTCTATAACTGGAAAAGACGGAAAAAGGAAGAAAAAAAAAGACTGAGATGCAAAAATACGGTTGGCGATTCAGAGCAAAAGGTTAATTATGTCAGAGTAATGTGATAATGATACAGGAAGTGAGGTCACATCAGATCAACGACACAATGGATTTTTTTAATTAAGCAAAAGAATAGGTTTGATGTCTATGGTTTCCAGCTTCAAAGGAAATTACCTATCCTTACTACTGCCTGCTCTCTTAATTAAATAATTTAAAATGGAGAGTAACTTGAACCGACCATATCTAAATAAGTTAAATGTTAGATTTATTGTTGTAGTCTGAATGGCTCACACGGATGACTTTTTTCTTAACTTTTAGCACATAAAGAAAAAAAAGGCCTTCAAAGAACAGTTATCTATATCTATTCATAATTTTAACAAAATTTGTTAACTTCAAAAACTAAGCACCATAGCAAATGTTAGCTGATGCCCCAACAGACCAAAAACAAAGGAGGGTGTTGGTTATGAGTCAATGACAAAGCAGGATGTAGACCATAAAAAACAATAAATCAATTACATTTTAAAAATTATTCATATCCAATTAAACTGTGATCAATAATCTACATTTGCATGTTTACTTGTTTGTTTCCTTTGTGTGTCCCACTCTTTCTACTAAAGGCAGCGATATACTCAAGCGTTGGGTTGTCACACTGGTCTGTGCAGGCAGTGCATATATAATAATAGGTTACTGAAATAATACATACATGTATAATATGTTCTTAAGCTTTAATCATGTACCTATTGTTGTTAGCATTATGCCTAGGCAAAACAGCTAAAGTTATTGGATTGCCTACATTAGAACATATGTGGTGCCTCATTATCATATTACAAGAGCTTGTGGAAACAGCAAGTTTCAGTTTCATTAAAAAGTGTTAAATTTAGGTAGTTTCTGACTTGAAAGAAGTGTAATTGTGCTAAAGAAGAAATAGAAAAACATCAAATAAGTTTTTACATAAATTTTAACCTACCATGACCAATCAGGTGTTCCTGCTGCAGCTTGCATCCTAACTGCAGATTTAATTTCAAACAATTCTCTATATGTCTCTAGATGGCATAAGCCAACACTAATACTAGCTGATATTAAAAAAGAAAGCAAAACTTATCTGACTGCTAAATTTATTCAAAAACCTAGGTCCTTTACTGATCTGTGGTCCCGCTAGTATGCTAACTCTACTACCTCTTTGCTGCAGCCAAGCTTATTGTCAAAAAGATGACACTAAACTTTGCAACGCCTTGTTAATTTGTTCTAATGGATGGAAACATTAAATTTTTTGTCCCCAACCTCTTAAAGTTTGCTTAAAATTCCCATCACATTTGGATGGAATCACAGCTAAGGTATACTCATCAAGAACAGGTATTCATATGAAATTGTTTTAGAAAAGGCTCCCCAGGCGATAGCTAGCAGAAAAAAAGTGCTTAGAGTGGCCAGTTGCAAGTATCCGCAGTGTCTCAGTTGCTCTCTACTCCTCACTGGCAGGTGTGCAAAGGGTACAATTTAGACTTTGTTTCATTTGTTTTTGTAAAGCAAGAAGGCAAAGTACTGCAATGATGCTTTGGCAGGGTGGAAAATGAAGCCATCTGTCATGAAAAATGTAGAAAAAAGGTATGAAACATGCAGAGTTTGCATGCCTCACAGTATGTGCACAGTCTGCTCAAGTAGGCTTTGTCCTTAACTTCATGTCTTCTAAATGTTCTAGTCCAAAGAGGCGCGCCATCAGATCCCAAAACACGGAGGAACACCGCCTCACTTTGCTGCAGTGCATTGTTTTTAGTTGCTTTCAGGGGTACTTAACCTATAGGTCACAGGTCAAGCAACCATAGTGGCTAAGTTAAATATTGTTGTTTTACAATGTAGAAGCAAAATAAGTCAGTCTGGTTTTGCATTTTACAGGCTTAGGATAACGCATCTTCATGAATGTCTATCAAACAGAAATACAAACTTTAGTTGTAAAGTAGGAGAAAAAGCCATTGGCAGTTAGATAAAACCACTTGGTAAAGAGAAATTTAAGATGCCTGGTAGTGATGTGAAAAAGGGAACATCACCTCAGCAAAGGGAAAGGCAGTGAAAAACAAATTACTCCCTTTGGCCCAAAAGGTATTTTGAACAGATCAAAATGTTTACCATGTAGTATGACCCAAGCCTTACTGGATTTATTTTTTTGAATAAGCCTTTCTAGTACAAGAAATGTGTATGCGGTGGATGTGTGGTTGTATTGACATTTGGAATTTTCTTTTTTTTGCCCACAGGGAATAAACTAGTCAAGAATAAATGACCATGGCAGGATGAAAGTGACAGAAGTCAAGTGGAAAACAAACGAGAAAAAGGTGAAGAGTAAAGCGGGAAAACACAGACTCCTGCTGCATCACAAAGAGATAAATAGCGAGATGAAGGTCTTCCTCGACCCAGTAGGGGGAAACAGGAGAGCTGATGCACCAGCAATATCACTACTGCTTACCTTACCAAGGATGCACTTTAAAAAAAGAAATAGTCTAGAGAGTTGTACTTAAAGACATTTCTTTTTGTTTACACTTGTGTGTACAAAATGACAAAATCTGTCTAAGTCTTAGCTGTATGTCCTGTCAGTTTACAAAATCAAAACCCATCCTCAGTCTCGAAGCCTGTGTGTCTGGCCAACTATGGATTTATAGCAGAATTGTTTTTACAGTGATTACAAACTACATTTAAAACCTAGATAACAAAAACAAAGCAGTAAGGTCAACAGCAGGGGTTTATGGTTTAATATGAACTTCAGCTTAAAATTCACACTTCATTACATTTCAGCCTAGAGATTCACCGATCCAATACCTGGATCTCACATCGGCTCTGATATCGACTAATTAGCAGGAATGGGGATTTAAAATCAGATATCTAATCCAGTGCTTTTGACAAGATACTATTATGTTCCTATCTCTATTTCTGCTTGTTGGTTAATAAATAATATAACATACATTTATATCTGTGTTAATTTGTTACCGTTTTTTAAACAATGTCTATATCAACTCTAAAATCTTTACACACAGCAATATATACAGTTCCTTCATTCAACAACTGAATCGGACTAGTATTGGATATCGGCAGACACGCTCAGCCCACATATCAGATTGCACTGGATAGGGAAAAACTGAATCGGTGCATCTCTACTTCAGCCAAGAAAAAAAATAATAAACCAATGATTAATTCATTCATAGAACCACACGTCTTTCCTTTATTAAACAGTGAAAGAAATACACCAGTCTTCTAACAATAAATTGGTTTTATCAATATGTTCTGGGACTTTAGCTATTTCACTACTTGCATTGTTTTAAACAAAATGTTCAAAATACATTTTAGACATTTCAGACCTTGCATGGTCCATTTATTGAACCATGAGTCTGGAATGAATGAATGAATGAATGAATGAATGAATGAATGAATGAATGAATGAATGAATGAGTACATTATTAAATGTAAAGAAAAGAAAGAAAGAAAGAGTCTGTCTGTCCATCCATCCATCCATCCACCTATCTATAATACTCTGTAGTAAATAACCCAGTGTATCAGCTGCATCAAGTGGGAAATAAAAAAATCTATAGAGATACAGTATGCACTCTTATTCGACTCGTCTGAATGTTTAGTCACATGTCTTATTCTTAGCTGGAAGTCTTTACAAAATTCATTGGGTTCTAATAAATACAAAATGATTCTTTTTTATGGTTCCTATTGATTCGATTCAGATCCTTTCTAAAAGGATGGGTAAAAAATAAATCTGTTTGTGCTAGCTAAACACAGCTTTTTTTTTTGGGAAATAAGTAGTTAGAACTCTAAATGTTACCTCCATTAACTTTTTGTTGAATTAACTTTAACATTTTAATCGTTTAAATCAAACCTTGCATACAGAATAGATGGGTCATTAAGGCAAAATTAACATTTAAAAATTGTGATTTTCTGGAACAAAAAGGATACTGCGAAACAGATGCTGAAAACAATTGTGAAAGTTCTTACCCTCCTCCTCTGGACATCACAGTAACCTGACAGGGTAATAAAGAATACACAACAACAAAGGAATCTTTGATTAACGATTCAAGGTCTAGAGGTATGGAAAGAAGTATTTTCATCTTTCGGGGAAAAAAAGTCGGTCTCATATTTTTATGCAAAACTCAGAGTTTGAAACGCCACAAAGTAGGAATTGACTTTCATAAACCTTAATAAACCTCCCTGATAAACACAGACAAATGCATTAATCTTTAAGAAGAAGCAGAAGAAAGACAGGGTTCTAAAGTGGGAGAAAACAAGAAGATTTACGACTAGGAGGAGATGGAACAACATTAAACAGCCAGAGGAAGACAGAGAAAAGCTCACAGGGAAGATGGGATGAGTGGGGGATGAAGATAAATTTGATAGGTTGGTGGGAGGATATTTGAGCACAGGAGAAAAGGGCCCTTTCCAGCTTAGAAAAATGATAGAAGATCTTAACCCAATACTGCCTTTACTTCAAACACGAAGATAAGGTTAAACGAGATAGAAACGTTAAAGTATAAAAGAAGCATGGTCAAAACTGACATCTCCCCTTGCTATGCTGAAGTGGGAAAGATAATTTAAAGAGAGAATGGAGAAAAAGGAGGACGTAGTGTAGACAAGGAAGAAAAAAAGGCATGTGATGTTAGCGATGAAGAGAGAAAGTGACAGGCAAAAGGACAGAACGTGGGTAATATGAATTCATCTAGGCAGCTGATGGACATTTGAATGTCAGGTTGGCAGTCATTTTTGTAAACAGCGACGCTGCGTGTTCTCTTCTCATCACGCTGCGCCAGCAGGGAGACAAAACAAGCAAGAGGCCGTGTGAGATGAAAGGGGAGTATAGGGGGCTGCTTGCTGAATCAAAGGCAGGGCAGGAGTCACTGAGTCAGTCACACTGAGGATCATTTAAGAATAACAAAAACATCTGAAGGGTGTAAATGCATAATAATGCAAGTTACTGGCCATGAATCTGAACACTTAAAGATATTTTACATTACTAGGTCAGATGTTATGGTGCTGCGATCTAATTTAGGGTTGTCTTTATAGGTTCTAACTCAAAGGAACCCACATAACTTTGTTACTTTCAAAAAGGAAAATATAACTGAGTCAAGTTCTTATCCTTTAGTGATGTGTAAACTCAATACTGATAATTAGTCAGTGATACCCCAAGTATGAATATACAACAAGAAGGAGTGTATATGTGGTAATGCAAATATACACACTTCCTAGTTTTATTGAGTCAATTAGAATTTGGAGCTAATCTGGTTGTTGAATCGGATAAATCTACAACTAAATGCTACATTGTTGTGCATTACTAAGAAAAATTCAAATGGTTTGTTGATTAACTAATTCTCTCCAAAGTTGTGATCAAGTGTCACTGACATAACCAGTACTTCTTCCCTTTGAGGACACACCCCTCTGGTGGAGGTTTTGAAAGAGGTAACTTCCTGTTCAACCTCCTATTTTGCCGGTGGCCCTCTACTGCATAAGGCTAGTCTGAGCTCTTCCAGCTGGAGGCTACGCTAAGTAGCAACCAAATCTCTCTGGAGAAGTCTGCGCTTGCTGGACCGAGTCAGATTCAGAAGGAGGTGAACGCAGTGTTTTTATTCTTCCTGCGATTCAGAAGGGGTTGAAAGCAGTGTTCCCAGAACCCTGCTGCAACAGAGACAGGGAAGAGCTAATTCAGCGATCCTAACCTAAATCTAAACGACGAACAACAGGGCCTCCAATCGCTGTTCGCTGAAGGCGCCGGTAGAAGCCACCAGACCTGTGACTGCCTGCGACAGAGAGATGGAGCAGCATGGAGGTGCTGCTACCATGAGTTATGCAATTAACACCCTTCCAAAGTCGCCTCTTATTATTGCATTAGATTGATCCAAATCTTTTTGATGCTGTTGGATGAGCGGACTGGACTAGAGACTGACATTTTTTCGGGAATCCCACGGTCACGGGATTCCCGTGGGATTCCCGTGGGATGGGAGTCAGTATTAGTAAC
>NW_015150941.1:225007-228256 GCF_000732505.1 Cyprinodon variegatus | reverse complement strand
GTAGAATAGATAGTTGTGTTGGTGTTTTATTTGAAATAACCTTTTTGATTCAACTGCTGATGGTTTTATGAGTTTAACTGAATGCTAATGCTGACTGCAGACTGAACAAGCCACGTGTATCTAAGGAACTGCTACACTGGACTGGCTAGCATTGTAGCTCCAGCTACCTCATTCTGAACACGTTCTATTTTTCAGTTGGATCCGTCCTGCCAGAACCCCTGGGGCCAGCTAAGCTAACCCATTTACATTTCAGCCTCATCGTAGTTTAATGCATCCCTGAGTCATTATTCATTCTTCACCATAAAATGAATGAAATTTCACTGTTGACTGCATTTAACATCTCTGCATCAGGGTTTATTCACATTTTATCTGCTACTATTTTAAAGTACACTTTCAAACGTATTAAGCCTTAATACGTCAAACATCCCTCAAACTTTAAATGGACTTTTAAACCCCTCTTCCCATTTTATATTTCTTTAATTTTGCATATTTTCCATAGTGTTTAAAGTTTGCTTAATTATTAGATATAATACTGTGTGATTGTAGCTGATAAAAGTACCAGTGTATTTTAACTTGTAGTCTTTTGTGTTATTTTTACACAGTGAAGGATTTATCACTCAGGCTGGATTCACTCTTTCAGTAGCATCCGCATGGACACATTTATTTGGTTGGTGATTAATAACATTGCTAAAAGCCATAGCCTAAATTACTAAATTGATGAAAGACAACTGAATTTTTAACAGCCAGATTCAGGAGTCCAACCTTTAAGGTGCGAGGCTAGAAACCCTGGTCTGTCAGCAAATAACAGTTATAATCATTCAACTGATAATAATTACTTAGTTTTACCCTGGATATGAATGATCTAATAATTAACTATAAGTTCCAGTTCTAGTTATTTAATATATTCATAATCTTCTGGTAAACTCTCACAACACAAAGATGCATGTGTATTCCATATCGTGCTATCCCCTTAGACATACAAGGGGAGACCTGCCCATTTGTTGATGCTTTATCAAGAAAGATTTCATTCTTTAAACAAAGTCCTTTAATCAACTTCCGTAAGATTATACAAATAACGAAAAATCACAACCACGTTTGTTTAAGACAGTATTTGGCTTCAAGTCATAAAGTGGCAGACTGCTGCATTCACCCTTCTCCTACTCGCTCCAAGCACTGCACCAGAGTGGGAGAAATCTGTGGGAGTGACCTTTGACGAAGCAAACCATTTCACTCCCTGTGTGAGTGTTTAAAGGTTTTATGTTAAGGTCAAGTCTACCACACTCATAACAGCTGGGCCACACTGGTGCAGGATGGGTACAATATGTGCAGTGCACTCTTGGAGGAGAGGGTCTCTGAAGGACTGCACCCCTTCAAGTACGGCAGGAGAGTAGATCCATGTTTTAATTTGTCAGTGTTCGTACAGGCAAAATACAGAATTAGAAAATATTATTTATGACTAATTACTCTCATGCCCCTTTGGTTCTACGGTAAGGTGGAATCCTAAGTATCATTGTCATTTCAGAATGCAGCCCTAGTGCTATCCCTTCTTGTTCATGATAGTGAAGTAGTCAACTTTCACCTGGAAATGAACAGACCACATTCAGCTTGAAAGGCTAAGACCAAAGTAATTTAAGCCAACAAACTGATGCTTTTCCTTACAGTACTGAATGGGAACGCTTGTAAGAGTGATAATATACTTTTAAAAACACTGGGTTATTAATAAAACATCTGCCATATTGGTGTAAACCGAGGTGCAAAAAACTTGTAATAAAAACTGATAACATATTTTACATGTTTGTCAGTTGGATACAGACTCCCTATCTTTCAAAATCTAGAGAAGAGGTGAACAGACAATAAAAACTGATCTGATAGCAGAGTAAGATTCTAATACAAAGTAAAGAGTAAATAAATACGACAGTTACCATTTATCCCATCAACATAAAGGTTTATATATGACTAATAAAAATGGAACAGAAATTATGCCTCTGAGCTAGAGCACAGAGGTGCAATACATAGAATGTGCAATGCAGATGATGGGGTGATGTCTTTGTCTTAGCAGATTAATCTAATCTAAACTTTCTTGATAAAATGAAATACTGGCCACCCCTACTTTAAAAACAATTAAAGTATCAAATAAAAACTTTTATTTCTCATTCTATCTATATTCAAAGTAGCTCACACTGAGAATGCTGTAGTTGAGTTTAGAGCTCTATTACCTAGACCTGAATTAGAACCACACTGTCCATCTCTTTAAAGCTTCAGTGTGGACTTCAAGAGAAGATGAACAATGAAGAGTGAAATAAAAAAGTGAGAACATGGACTCAAAGAAAAGAAAAGACAAGTCAAAGACAAAAAGCTGAAATCTTCTTTTAAAAGGGGAGCCCTTTGAAGTGAATGTGATATTTCAAAAGGCCAGACTTACTGAGAGGCATTGACTCTTCCTCCATTAAAGCAGGGCCTTGCCATGATTACATGTATCAATAACATTCAAAAACAAGTTCTGGGTTTTATAACTTCACTGTATGTACAATTACTAGACATATGTGCATGTTCACCCTGTGTTGATTTTAAAGCCCATTACATTATTTATTGCCACCAAATTCAGAGACATAAACATTTTTCCAATCATGGAGTCTACTTATAGAAAACATTTATATAAATATGGACAACTACAGTATTAAGGAGTTTCTTAAGAAATTGAGTCAAAATAGTTTTAGTAAAAAACATCTGAATACATCATTGGGGCGAGAATAAATGGTACTTTCACACGTCTCAATTTTGTCCTTTACATTAGTGGGAGAATGTTTTTTTTTTTTTATGTTTTTAATATATGAAATAAGGACTAGGAAAAAAACAGAATTTAAATTTTAAATATAAGCGTATCTAAACTTAGGTTTTGAGTTAAAAGTTACGGTTAGACAGAGAAATTTAGGGTTTTTCCCCAGTTCTTTAATGATGAACTTTATTGTCCCAAAGGGATTTTTGTCTTGGGTACAGACTCTGGCTGCTACACAGTATATACAAAGATAAAAACAATGCTATAGAAAATCCATTATAAAAAAAAATAAAAACATAAAAGAAGAATGTAACATTACATTCACAATAAAAATACATAAAAAAAAAAAATATGTATATATTAGGGATGGGACGATTTATGAAAACCGTCAGAACCGTTTGGTTCGCGTGTGTTTCGTTCGGTTCATGTGCTGCTCCTTTTTCTCATAGGTGAAGCGATTACACTCCAGAGCA
>NW_015150941.1:208818-223056 GCF_000732505.1 Cyprinodon variegatus | reverse complement strand
AGAAGCGACTGCTGCCATTGAACCTTTACCTTTTTAAAGTCGAAAGGAAACGGCTGTTCCAACTGTTGCATTTCCAAATTCTCCCGAGTGGTGCCCGACTTTATACGAGTGAATAAAGTGAATGTGATTGGTCGTTTATCAAGGGGGCGGGAATGTTGTTGTGGAAGGTTCGCAAGCTTTTGTGTTGTTGTGGCCGGTGTCTCGGAAGCATCTTGCTAACCAGTTAGCAACTTCGTGCTAGTAGGTTTAGAAACGACACTGTCAAGGAACGCTATGGACAGCGGAAACATGCAAGAGGAGGAGAGTTTTGTGTCGGAGGTCGTGGATGAGTCTCTGTCATACATTTTTTATTTAGAGGAGGAAAGCGGTGAAAAAGATGTGATTCGTTTGGTTTAGAAGGCTTACAGAGGTACATGTTTGAGCTCTTGCCTCGCAACGCTGACAGTTCTGTTAGCTCTATGCCTGCTGAAGACAGACATCCAGCCCCGTGAACACTAGAACATAACTCAATGTAGTAAATAATGATTCTTATTTCAACTGTTGCGTATACTAGCTGCAACATATGAATCAAGATGCTATGACCGAAAAAATTGATTGACAGATGACCGTTGGCCGAATTTAGGTGTATAAGCTGACATAACTAACTGGCCTGCATAAAAATAATGGAAAAAGACACAGATTTTAAGACAGGATTTTTTTTTAAAATAGAAATTTTCTTATTATTATGTACAAGGAAAAGGGAGTGATCAATATTACTGCACTAAAAAAAAAGAAAAGTATAAACTATGTCAAAACTGTTTATAAATACCCAAATTAACTAAAAATTAATTGGCTACTTGCTAAAATGCTTCCAAGTACACTATAATATAAGGGTTATATAATATAAGGGTTTGTCATGTCCATTAAGAAAAACTTAACTGCCAGGAATATTAATTATAATATTAATGTTATCCAGCAAAGCCAAACAAATTTCTTTGGATTTTGATTTTGACTAGCATGAATGCCTAGGTATGACACAGAGAAATGTTTTTGTATTTTTGGTTACATAGTTTAGCTGGTTTGGAAAACACTGCCCAGATAATTAACATTTTTTCTTTTGCATTTTTCGTATAACCTTAAAGCTTAAGACAAGTTTATTTGGTCATAACTTGTGTTGAGACACACTAAAATCAAGTGTAATTCGATTTGGTGTGAATCATTTAAGCATTTCTTGGAGCTTTAGCTTTGCAAATTTTTTTGAGATAAGTGACCACAGATCTCTCTGAAAATAAGCTCAGCTCAAATGAAAACATCTCGGTCATACTGTAATTTTGAACAGTTCTTTTAATGAGTAAAATACACACATATTTGAATCAAATCTCTTTCTAATTATTTTATCCAGTATTATTTAATAAAAATATGTTAAGGGATTAAACTGATGAGGGATAGTATTGTTAAAATGTATAATACTATAAATATGATTATTAAAAGCAATTATCCAAGCCAGTTCCATCAAGTCAACCAAATATTCAGTATACTGTGTACCTCAATGATAATGTATCAGCTATACTTTACAACAGTACTGGCATCTTCCCCAATTGAGCTGTCAGAAACAGCGGTAATAAAGCTCCTTAACTTAATCTGCAGTATTCAACTCATACAGTAAATGTTTATAAAGAAAAACAGCCCACTAATCCACTGTTCCCATTTGTCACAACTGCAATTATCTAAATATGTGAGAATGGATTTTGAGCAACACTAGCCAACAAACAAGCAATATACAATATAAAGTAACACACAAGTTTTTCCACTTAAAACAATACAAAAGCAAGTGTTCAATACTGGCATGCTAATTATCTACTACTTTGAACCTTAATGTCATATCAATTTTACCAAGGGTATGAAGCCTTTTTTAAGTTGACAAATTAATGTGTGTTTTGTGTCCATTGCCCCTGTGTTAGGCTTTAACATCACACCCCTGAAAAAGAAACTCCACTTATGCTGACTCTTGCTATAGCTTCCAAGACACAGAATATTAGATACATACTGAATTGCTAGCTTGAAACCAAAACTTTTTCATTGTAGAAACCATAAAACAATTAAAAACATAATAGGGGCCTTGTTCAACTGAAACGGGTAACTTAAAAACCTGCCACCACATATCTAAACTTAGTTGTGTTTCTGTGTGTAGCCAATGATACAGTTCCCTATAGAGAGACTGCTACAGGCAACTCCCAACAGTGACGTAAACAAATTAGCTTAAGCGTTTCTGTTTAACTCTATTAGGGAAAGAGTGCCAGACTGCCCAGCTAAGTCACATGGCTGGGATACTGGTGGCCTAATGGGAAACATGCTGCTGTCACACAGTCTCTAATTACAGACGACGTCCTCTGACAGGCCCTTGTGTGACCTGGCAAATTCTCTCCAGCAGGCACACATGCATACTGAATGAACGCTGTACTTGGCTAAAATACTTGACTGACAGGGAAAATCAATGTAATTAGCCGACATGATAGAGACTCCAGGAAGACAATCTGTATTAATGATAGAAAAATCTATCAAGCTTTCTTTGTACCTCACAGTCCTCCATCATAAGCTCATTGTCTTCTTCCTTTCAAGTCTAATTTATGAATGTAAGAAAGCCATTAGCTCAAAGCCACACAGAGGCTGGCACTGTCACACAGCGAGCAGATATACTAAGCCATGCTTAACCGTTGGACAGGGGCACTAAGCAGGTGCTGCAGACAACAAACAGACCTAACTGTTAGAGTTAAAGAATGCGATCAGATAAAGATGCTGTAGTCATGGGTTAAAATACACTGCTCCATTACAGCCTTTTTTTTTAAGAAAGCCAACATGGCTGATCAGAATTTTGGGTAATTTTAAAAAAATAAAAACCGCAAACTGCACTTCAAGAAAAAAATAAAGGAGCTCTCTTTATCTTAACTTGGCTTATACTCTTATACATTTCCAACTTTTTTCTTCACACTGCCAATAGAGATTAGACCGACATTAAATCAACAGCGTGACTGCAGTGCTTTGCATTAAAAAATATAACTAATAAAGCGATAAAGACAGTATAACATTTTTTTTTTTTACAGAAATCCACCCTGGAACAGCAGCAATTGGGCAGAGGTGGGACCATGCAAGTCACAATGAAATCTAAAGTCGTTTCACTTGAATCTAAAGTCAACTCCCATGTAAAGGCATTAATGCCCAAAATCAATTCAAAGGTCAAGACACGTGAGTTCTAAGTCAAGTGAAAAATCCTAAAATGTTAATTTCCAAGGCAGGTAAAAAAAATTAATTTGTAGTTTATTTAAGAAAATAACGTGTGATTTTTAAATTGTATTTAAAGGTGTTTTTGTTCGACAGGACAGCCAACAAGAATACATTACTTAAATAAAATATTAAAAATGTATATATATATTTCTATAAAAAATAAAAAGCAATTTTCATGGACACTTACTGCAACAGTGAAAATATGTTTTAACAAAATTACATTACTAACATGACACCATTTTGGTCATTTCTCTCCAATGGAAGCAATGTGCATTGTGTGGATAGCTTTGTTCGCAAGTTATTCTTTACGTGTAAAGACTGCAATGTGAAAGCAAACCATCACAAGTATAACAAAAAACCAAAAAAAACAAACAGATCTTCATTTGGTCAGAAGCAAATATGCAGACCAAGAACTTTCCTGGAGTGAAAACATCTCAAATCAAGTTCAAAGTCTCAGATGAAATACAGTCTTGTTGTCATTCAATTTTAAGTCACGTCACTTAAAGGAATAGTGGAGGAAGTTTATTTCCCCGGGTTGATCATCAAAAATAAGTGGTCCTCCTAATTGTCAATTATTCTGGTGATATGCTTACGCAAGGCCATCCTACATGCTCGTCCCCAGTTTGCTATCTTTTTCTGCGCGTGCACACTTTCAGGCGTTTATGCGTTGTTAGCTACGGTTTCAGCCAGTAATTGAAGCTCACCTCATCACCACAGTTCTTTAAAAATGGCTGAGGGTCGTAAGAGAAAAAGTGTCTACAAAGTGTGTGAGAAGAGAAGAAAGGCGTCAGAATAGGCAGATATATATTGCGGAATGCTTTATGGGATTTGCCGTCACTGCAAATCCCGTAGGCTGTCGCTACCCGAAAGTCACGACTAATAAAGATGTAATAGAGTCGGAGTTACATGACGAACGGGGAGCAAAATTTAAATAGGGCGTGAACAAGGAGAAATGGGCTTGTGCATGCTCTTGCACGCATTTAATGAGTGTTCATTCTCTGAAGCAGGTGCCGGGTTGTGCTTTCTTTTTTTTTTTTTTTGTGGAGAGGGCGGGTCTTTTAAAGAAATATGCAAAAATCTTCCACTACATTTTTAAGTCCATGCCAGTACCCTTTGGCATTACTGAGGAATTGCAATGGGGGTAAAAATCTATTAAGATAAAAAGCTATTAATTATTATTTTTGTAAAACATATTCACTTTTCTTTTCCTCCAAATTCTTCCTGAGGTCAGTCTATTGTTGGGTGTATTGACATTTTGACCCCATAGATTGTTAAGGCTCCCACATACCCACAGGTACTAGAGACTGCAGAAATATGTGTACTCAATGCCAAATTAAAACGCAGATCCACTGGACACATCCACACAAACTTTCATTTTTACAACATGGTGTTTACATGGTGTCACACTTCCCCTAGGAAGACTTATTAGCATGAAGCTCTTTTATATCTGCAACCAAGCTGTCTGCTTAGAGATACATTAGCCTCTCTAAGCAGACAGTGCCAAGGATACACTGAGTCAAAGCCCATCTCTGTGCTGCACTGACAGGTGTGCAGTGGGTGCCTGTTGGAGAATAAACATCACTAAGCCCTCAAATAGCTAATCATACTTGTTACTATCAAATTCCCACCTTCTAGCATCTACTGTCAAAATGTGGAATATGTTGGAAATTAGCACACTCGGCTCTGTGACAGGAATAGCCATATTTATATAAACGTTGCACTTCTTCTCTTATTGTTTGAAAATGTTTCTTTAATTTAGACCTTTCTCTAATATCCATCTTTGCTGATTCTGTTACAGGTGGAGACTTAAGTATAATTGAACCTGTAACAAAAATATTTTCATGAGATCCGAGTTACATACAACATGCATTTGATACTACCTTTGACTACCTTTGCAACTACAGAGGCTTACAGTGTCCATAGAAAAGTATGCATTCTGCATTTGTTACAGACCGAGGTCAAATTGAATTAATATCTGTAAAGAACCGCACCAAAATCCGTTTGGAAGCAGACTCCGATCATCTCATAAAGAGGGTCTCTGTTTGGTTGTTTGGTCCCGATCAAAGTTCAATGGTTTTATTTAAACCTGCACAAAAGGTTGAGACCAAGGTGGGAAACCAACTTTGGTCCTTTCAAAGCAGGCGTAAACACGTCCTTAGAGACAATGGGACTGGGACTGAGACAGTAACAAGGAGCACCTGTGTGTGGGCTGAAATAAAGAGCTGCAGTTTTGTTTTTGATTATTAAACAATGGTTATGTGGAGGCTGATGATCACAGTGATGAAATAGCAGCAGCCCCGCTGTCCATTTGCATTTCACTGTATCCAAGTGAAAGTGAGTCCATGCACTACATTTATGCACTATATTTATTAGGAGTGTTATAAACTAGCTGTGAGGAGTGTAAAAACGGGTTTTGTGTGCTGCACTGGGTTTTTTTTGTTCTTGCTTGTCATTGCTATTAGATACAAGTCAATTTTCACCAAAAGAACAATGAGAATTTCAAGATGTGCAGGCAGCAAAGCTTTATATTTCAAGCACAATAAATTGTAAAAGGGATTGCTGTTAGCACTGAGTCCAAAATCATTTGTGTTCTATGTGCAATTTCTTTCCAATGATCTGAATTTTAGGGATGTGAATTGGTACCAATTTTACAATGTAATACGTATCATGATACATATATTTTACGATAAGATTTATTAAGACATGTCACAATACATTAACAAAGACGATATGTTGCATTTTTCATAAGATAGCTCTGGAAAACCTTTAGCTCTGCTGCAGCTGGTGCAGAGCAGCTAAATACTAGGTTTTTAAACAGTGTGCTAACAGCTAGCACCAAAAGGTTTAATAAGACCGGAGACTGGGGCAATGTTAACAAATTGGCATAGATGTTGGCATATTAACATTTTTTACATTTAATTTACATTACATTTAGTCTCAGTTTAAATCAGTAACAATAATATTGAAATATTGGCAGTTTGAATGATTACAAATATCATCTGATAAAATTATTTTAAATTATATTTTTACTTGTCAGTTTGGGGTCTGTACTTCTCCCTCTACCAAAAACATCACACGTCTTTGCTAAGTGCGGAGCCCATTCCCCCCGTCCTGCCCTCCCTCCACAGGCTGGTGCCTGGGCTCGCTGGTGCACTGGTGGTGCTCGGTATTTGGGGGCGGATGCCTGGGCGGGCACTGGCTTATTGCTGGCGGCTGCTCCGCAGAGCCCGGCCCCCCTGGGGCCCGGTCAGCGCTCCCGCTGGGGGGCGGGGCACATAGCCAGATCCACTTTGGGGTGGCTGGCTGCCGGCGGAGCGCATGGACTCGTCCCCGTGGGTCCTGGGGACTCTGGCATTACGGTGTCTGGGGGATTTCTTCGGGGCCATCTCTCCTCCTTCCGTGGTGGGGGACAGATTGGGCGCCTTTGCTCTTGGGATCCTTTTGGGTGTCTAGGGCTTTGGGTCCCCTGGGGCTCTCCTCGGTGCTCTGGAGGGGTGCATCTTTGGCTCTTCACAACCACTATTGAGCATTTTTTTCATTGGATAAACTTTACATGCACAAGTGCATTCTCATGAGCAACTACAGGTGCTTGGTTCCAGGAACTTAGAGATTCACTTCCATACAGAAAGCCCATGTTCTCATCTTCAGCTACCACAGTATACTTGTCAGATTAAATAATACTACTTATACTTCAGAGATAGTATCAAGGTACTACTTTATTGTATCTGTTATATTATATCTGTTTGGTTGTGCTGTTTTTTTTACATCTTTTTACATCTCTTTGCATCTCCCTTTTATCTCCTCTTTCTTTCATCTTTTCTCCTTTTCCTTTCCTGTTCTACTTACATTACAGTGTCTATATAATCTGTAATAGTCCCTGCATGAATTATAATAAAGCTATTTATATGTATAAAGCAAGCGGTACACTATGGCGATAGCCGTACTGCTCCACTCGGGAAATCAAAATCTGCTGGGCTCTCTCTTTGGCATCAAGAGAATTATTCTTATTGCCTGACAGGACACTGTTAAAAAAAAAAAAAAGGAAAACAAAAACTGTTGCTGTTATAAGGGGATCTGCCTGTTTTGTCAAGACAGTCCATTTGATCATTTGATTTTTGTCTAACTGAAAAAAAAACAACTTTGCAGATGCTCCTACAAGAAATTGGCCTAAAGAACAAACACATCTCCTAAGGCTAGGACTTTTCCAATGCCACACACTACTTCTTTAGACTTTGAAAGTGAGCATTAATCATGGGACATTGACGAATGATACAAAGTATTATATTCTGCAAAATATAAATTGGTTCTGCACAGTTTTCATGGTAAAAAGTTAGTGGTATGACAGGGCAATCACAAAGGAGACGTTTTCTGTAAGACTCCATCATGATATGGAGGGTTTTTCCCCTCTGTGCAGCAATATAGCTTCAGGTAGTGAGCAAGCATCAAACTGCAGCTGGCTATGTGGAAGTGTTAAAATGAGAATCCCTCTTGGGTGATGATCATCATCTGTTTGCTGATGACTGACTCAGAATAAAGTTGCTTTCCTCAACAGCCGTCTAAAAAGAAACTTTAGACTTTTTCAAGAGAAAAAGATCTTTTAGACCAATCTATGTCTTCCCCTAACATAAATCCTACTGAAAAAAATAAGAAAAAAGGACAAATAGTAAAAAAGACATTTGAAACAACCCTTTGGAGTAAAATAACTTTTAGAAGTTACTAATTGAATTATTAGTTAAATAAAAAAATATAGAAACAAAGAAAAGACGTGCATGCTTTTTTACACAAGGTCATTCTTAGAACCATACTGATACCGTAACATTTGACCCTTAATCATGATCAGTCAGCTGTTAAATTATTGCTGTCAGTAGGTCAAAATAGATTAAATCTGCACCACAGTAGATAAGGAAACCACATTCTTCCAAACCAAATTACAGGAAACATGATGAAAAGGCTTGTTACTTTTCCTTTGCTTTGTTCAATATGAATTTAAATGAGGCAAGAGTGAACTCATTTCCCAGCTCTCATATCAGCAGGATAAGGGGAACACCTGTTTCATTAGAAAACTCACAAAAGGAGGAAAAAAAAAAACCTCTGTGGTTTTTAGATATTTTGGAGGACTTTGTCCTTCCTTCGAGCAACTCTCCCTCGCTTCAACTGTACATCTCCAGAATCTGCATAAAAATGTTGACATAAAAAGGCACATTTAGCATGATAAAGGAATTCTGCAGAGAAAGGAGAAGACTTTGTCAGTACTATTGCAAGGTTTAAAAGTCAATACAACAAGTTCACAGAGCTGCACTGTCTGCCCCAGTATTGTTCCAGTCTTTCGTGCGTGCGAACACCTTCCCTGGTTTAGTGCCAGATTGCTTTGACTATGCCCAGACACAAAAACCCAGTCATGAAAAAAATCAGCTGAGATGAGAGATGTTCATTAGTTGTTGCATCTCGTCTAGGATTAGGTGATTTTGCAAAAGATCCAAATTACAATTTTGTTTAACTTAAAATATTACTAATAATTTCATTTCTGTGCAATAACCATAAGCAACAAATACGTCCTACAGATTTACATATTTCCAGAGGTTTAATTAAAACAAGGAATTAAACATTTTTCTTTAATGATCAGAATATTTTTATTGAGAATAGCTAACCTCTATTTAGCATGCATTTATTTTGTTTTCAAGCTATAAATCTCTCTTCCCTTTTATGAAGTAGAAAACCCACTTTAAGAGAACTCCCATATCTTACCCTTACAACATGCAAGTTGTCAAAAATTTAGTTCCACTACAAATTTAAAATGGTCATGTTTATATTCCTGATTAAATTGCAAATGCAATTAATAGTTGAACCCTAAACAGGCGGCAGCTGCCATAGCAACATACTTAGTCTCAGGACATTTTTTGGGAAATATTTTTTCAGAAAAATATTTTAAAAAACAGGTCAGGGTTCCTCTGGAAAAAATAGTTGCATCTCAAAGGGGCATCTGATGCCGGCTGCAAAAAAACCCTGTTAAAATTCCTCATTTCACTTATTCACTCAGTTGAAATAACACTGATTAAAGTTAAAATGTGTAACATTGTTAAAGTATTATATCCAGATTGGGGAGAGGTCTGGTCCTAAATTTATTTTCCTTTTCAAATACTTGCATTCTAAATGGCATTAGAGGAGTCATTTAATATGACAATGATAGCATAATGCCAATTCATTTTTATAGCAAAACAAATATCAAGTGCTAGGACCACACAGATTTTCCTACTACTTAGGTACCACAGATGAACCTTTTCTATTTAATTTATAGTGTTTTAAGATGAAAAAAAAAATTTTCCCTGGAACTTGAAGCAACATTTTATAATATAAATTCAGCTCAGCACTACTCACACTCCCAAACTTCCCTGAAAAGCAGAGAGAAAGAGGCCTGGCAATAGGATCTAAAGTCTGCCTTTTTGTTTGCTTCATGATCCCGTAACCAAATTTAGATTTCAGTGCCCCTCTATTCCCTCACCACCAGCCATGGAAACAGCATGTATTCCTTGTCTTTTCATTTTATTATTTTGGTCATTTTGCAAAATCAAATCTCAAACAAGCAGGCAATAAGTAAAAAGCTGACAGGTGAATGCACATTAACATTGAAAAGATAGTGGTCAATGACTAGCATAGTGAGTAAGCACAATAAGCAAATCTAAATAATTAGAGTGTAAATAAGATATGTTCAAATATTTTGAAGCTGTGTGACAATTTAATTTTAAAGTTTAATTGTCATTACATTTCTTTATGCAATCTGAATAATATAAACAGTTAACTTCTTCCTATCAGATTCCAGGAGAAACTTTTCTTTGCGTTATCAACAATCAGAATTCTTACAGGAGAACATCACACCTAGAAAGAAGCTGCATTTCCATCAGCTTTTTCTAATGCGCATTTTGAAGTCACATCGGATAAGCTAGATGCAAACAGCAAAATTCAAATAAACTCCCTAAAATTCGCCAAAAGAAGGTTTTTACATCGACTGTGGATTTTTTTTCTCTTGCCAAAAAGGTTTGATGTGCCAAATGGTAGCTGGAAACCATTTCGAATAAGTTTTAGTAAAGCGATCTGTTCTACTCACATGACTGACCTGTGCTGTGAGCGTCTTCCTGGATGTTCCTATTTAGCACATAGACATGGCTGGAAGCAACATCACCATTACTGACATGTTAAAACAAGAACTTCCCCGATCAACACATTCATTAAAACTTTCCTCCATCGCCAGTTGGTGGTCAATCGGGAGTAAGATTGCCTCAACCTCATGTTTGCTACAGCCATGCCTGAGGACGTAATATGGACGATGACGTAGGACACCTTTGCAATGCTTGGTTGATTTGACCACAAATTAGTATTTCCTTCTTTTCTAACTTGTATGCATGTATTTTGGTACCAGCTACAACTCTCTCTTCCCTTCTGTGTTGTGGTAAACCCACATAAAGCATATCATCGGTACCTAAAGAGCTGGTGTGAATAGGTCAGTTCCCCTACTCCTGTTAAATATAATGCGACCGAAATTTAGTGCCCCTGCAATTTAAATATTGCATTGTGTTAAACCGCAGCTATATTACAAATGGAATTATTTGCCCTACAACAGTAACAGTAAGACCCTGTAATGTACTTTGCACAGATTTTGAAGTCCTGAAAACCATGGAACCTTGGGGTGAAAAATCTACATGTGTGTGGTTAGTGCAGTGGAAAAATCAAAATAAATTAGTAAATAAAGTATTGAAAACAAAAAAAAAACCAAATATTATACTTTGGATTTTTATTCAAAATCCTTCAGCCGTACTGAGGTTGTACTTTATTAGAGAATTTAAATACCTCCATCCTTCTTATTCAAAGTTCAAACAAACATTTTATGATTGAGCTGCAATTTGCTGGTCTATTCTGTCAAACCATCAGCCTTTGTAACTTTATTTCATGTAATTGGTCTTCTTCTAAATCTCAGAGGTATATCGTGCAAAACTCTAATGCACAGAAAGTAGTTTACTTGCAAATAAACAGAAAACAATGCGATTAAAGAAATAAGGAACTACTAAAGCATTGAAGTAGATGTTGCTGAACCTGAATAAATCTATAAGCAAATGCAAATAAATGCATCACTCAGATTTATGTAACAATAGACAGCAAAGCCGTTATCGTTCACCTTGCCATACATAATTATATTTTTTTCAAACGCACCATTTCCACCTCTCCTCTGCACATTTCAAACCACTCATTTATAAAAGCATAAGGCTTGTTAACAGCATCTTAACCTTAGTCAAACAAGTCTTTCTCCTATCTATCGACATCCTTTGCTCAGAGTCAGAGGCTTTGCAATTTCTGTCCTTTCAAGGTCTGATTTACACCACTTCCCCTCCCTCTCTGCTGGCTTTTTCCTCTTCTCTAAATCTATGCAGAATCAGCTTTTCCGTCCCTTAATCTTAGAAGCAATTCTTGTTCACTTTTCCAGCAACCCTTCACAAAAAAGGAAACTATGCATTAGTCCCCAGGTTGCCATGTTCAGAAGTTCTGATGACTCTGCAATAGTCCACCTCATCACAAGAAAGAACGACAATGCGCATGCAAGTTTGTGGATTTGGTCAAATGAAGAAAAAAAACCCAAATGAACAGGATAACCCAAGGATGTGGTGGTGATTCTTTATGGTGTAGAGCCACAAATCTTTCTTTTGTGAGATGGTATGCTGCTGTGATTTCCTTGTATGTTGGAGTTTGATGGCTATGCTGTTGTGTTGTACACGGTTCTCATTGTTAAGGTTTGTTCTGTTTTCTTGATTTGAACGACTTTATTATGTTGTATTTGTGGTGTTGTTTAAAATGATTTAAGTGGTTTTTTTAGAGCCTCTTTTTGGTACTAGCTCAGTTCTAGTGGGCGGGTGAATGTCGCCTCTACAACCTGGTAACTCTTTGTCAACCATTTAACCTCATAACCACCTCCACACTGTCCTCCCTTTCCACTCTTCGCTCTTTTGAAAAACAGTTAACTGCAAATGGGTTAGCTCCATTGTTACAAAGACACTACCATTGGTCAGGGAGTGGGAAGCCAACAGCATTGCTGCGCTAGATTTGTCAGTTGAAAAAAATTGAAACATTTATTAGTAATGTAGAAATCAGATCACATGTGTGAATTGAGATTGCGATACCTAACGATTAATTATGCAGCCTTAAGCATTACCAATTATGCTAACAGTTATTCTGCAAAGCTGTTACTCCCAAAACTGTCAGGTAGTGCTCATATTTAGAGTAATACACACCATCACCGAACAGCTCAATGAGTGCCAGTAGCTCTTTATATAGGCCCACTGACTAATTACAAGAATGTAAACACAACTTTATTTATTTATTTATTTTTTTGTCCAGACCTGTTTTACAAAATTATTCTATTACATACAACAGATTCAGTTTCTTTTAAAGTATAGTTCATTTTTAGCCTAGTAAACTAGCCAACCACAACGCAGAGATGTGTTTTGACTTTTTGGATGCAAAGCGGGCGGGTTTTGAGGGCGGGACGACAAAAGTGCACAGCGCTGGAGAAAGCACAACAAGGAAGATGGCAACAACTATTGAACAGTTCTAGTTTGACTCAGCTTTGGAATCAGTTTTGGAAGGATTAGACTTGGGGTTTTCTTTGAAACGTGAGCAGGAAGAGGCTCTACGCTCATTCATTTTTAAGAAGGACGTCTTTGCCGTTTTAACGACAGGCTGTTTGTTTACACTCCCCCACCAGCTTTCTGTCGCACTAACTACGTCACAGTCAGTTGTGCGCATTGGTCAGAGCACAATGGCCAATAGGCACAGACATGGTTTGAAAAACAGCAGGTTGTTCTCTTCTGCAATCTTCCAATGTCTCATTCATCGGGTTTAGTCTGGTTTATCAGGCTACTTCATTTTCATTGAATTCTGATTTATTCAAGTAATTTCTCTGACCATTGTGGGTCGTTCTGTACGTTAATATAGAGTATATCACAGACGTTTGTCCCTACCAAAATGTGCCTTAGCTGTTTATCCTGTCATCGGTAGCCCCGCTCACTCGTGCACAGGAAGTTCTGCTGTTGGGGTGGAGCTGTGAAGTAAGGGCCGAGAGGGATCCGTCACGAATGCTTTTCAGACCAAGTCCACAGTTTTCTCAAAAATGCCCACTGAAATCATTGCTCAATCATACAATTTTGCTGTATGGCATAAAAGACACACATAAAACATATGGGAGAGTGGTTTTTGAGAAAAGCGATCGAGAAGTTCAGCTCTATGGCATAGTTTGTTGCGGCTGACTGCAAAGAGGATGCAGTTAAGCGCAGGAAGGTTGGCTCTGTCCTTGTTACTCCCCTCAACCCAGTGCTGGTGCTCTTACAAAGCAGAATATGTTGGACAATGTCTCCTACCCCATAGATGAAGATAATACAACGCTGGAGAGTTCCTTAATGACCATATTCTACATCCTTCATTTCTGTACATGTCAGCGTTGCAGGCCACCACCGTCAGCCCATAAAAACAATGCCTACTTCTTCCACAGTAACAACCTTGAGCTCAGACCAAGCTACTTGTCACCAAAAGAGAGCATGCATCAATGGTCCAGCCAAACTGAAGTTGTTCCGTAATTTGATGGTGAAAAACAGAGAGCAAGTACGAGGATGGTGACCTTCAAAATAGTGACAGAGGTTGTGGGACAGTTTTCATTAATAAACATAATGGAGTTGCTCCATTGAGGGGACGTGAGTGAAACGGAACACAAGCACAAAGGATTTGAAATCTGACTGCTGCGTGCTAGGTGCACAGAGAAGCATTCTCAAGAGATACTTCCTCCTGGCAGCTGTAAAGCCTTATTATCATCACTGCTGTTAAGAAACTCAGTAAGTTATTTAACCTTGTTCTGTTATTTTCAGTTTTTTCATTTCTTGTAATGCTTTGTTGTTTTTCAGCATAATAATACATATATATAATACTTTATATTATAAAGTA
>NW_015150941.1:201326-208516 GCF_000732505.1 Cyprinodon variegatus | reverse complement strand
CCTATGTATAAATAGGGATACCTAACTTTACTTTTAACTGCAGTGTTGCTACATTTCATGTTCCCCACCGTGGGAATACAAAGGATATTTCAAATCTATTCTTTCCTAAATCACAAGAGATTCTCACAAAATAATAATTTTAATTAACCCATGGTTCTCAGAAGTTCTGATGAGTAGTTGACAATTCTTTAAATGCTAATCTGCTGAAAACCTTTACAAACACTTCTATCCTGTGAATATCAGAAACAAGTTTCCTTCACAAGACTTCATAATAGCTGATAAAGAGCACTAGCCAGAGGCAAAAAGGAAATAATAGAAACAGTAGCATTAGATGCACTAATAATGCTACCTCAGGCTTCCTGTACTGCACCATACTTCCTCCATTAAATGTTTAAAAAAAAAAAATCACTAGAATGAAAAACGCCAAAAGCAATCATCAATTTCTGATTTGAAAGAAAGTGGTTTTAGCCAACAGCCCCTGTCTCACAATAATCGAATTAACTAAAACTTCTGATATTACATTTCTGAGCCAATTTAATCTACAGAGAACAAGAGGAAAAGAGAGAGAAAGGGATAAACAATAGGATATAATTGAAAAAAACATTAGCACTTTCAAAAGCCAGTGCAGGTTTTAGGACTCTTCAGCACACTGTGTGTAAGAGATGACTTCATAATCATGTTTACAGAAATGTCTTCATGAAATGCAGTTTTGTCACGGTAAAAGCTGATTTTGTTGCAAAGGTCAGTAAACGAAAACAGTGTTTTATGTGGCAAAAAATCTCACAAACAGATCTGAGTTCATAAATATTACTTCAGAGTGAAATCAGAAAATAAAAATAAGAATTAGGGATGGATGATATGACAAAAATTCATATCACAGTACATTTCTTAATTCAAGAGGATGCAATTGCAAACACTCAATATAAAAGCCCCAGAAAAACTTCTATGAAACCCCCAACAGATGTCTGAACAAAATCATGAAAACTATTTAGCCAAGTCCTTGAATAATTGTAACATTTTAGAAGCATACAATATACCTAAGCCTGTAAGATTATGTTCACAAAGTACTATAATAAATTTGCAGAGTCAGCAATGGCAACTCTAGCTACACTGCGTAGCTTAGATTCTCCACAATTCAACCACCAAATTTATTTTATTGACAGCGAGCACCCATTAACACAGATATAGCAGGATGTCAAAATGTAAACATTACAAACCAGCCACAACAACATACCTTTGAAGGTGTCCAGAAGCCGTTTTATAAATCCAATCTTCAATTGTTTATACTCCATTCTTCCATAAGGGTCCACAGATTAAAGTAATCCAGAATATTCATAATAAAAATATTCCATGATAAGAAATTCGCCACATAACAACCGGTTTTTGACATCAGAAAAGTTATATGGTCATAGCTAATGCTTAGCTTCTTGTTAATAAGACTTACATTCTCATTGGTATACCCGCAATGTTTGGTACGTTTATTTACATCGTCTGCCTACCAACAAGACAAAAGTGTCCGCATATTTGTTTGACTCGATTTGAGTCAGGGACAGCCGATTAAGTCTAACAAGCGCTCCTTGCCTGTCAGCCAATGACGCACCGAGTAGAGTGATATTACGCCTCATAGAGTCCTGCTGTTATTGGTTAAGGCCACGTGGGCTGTTTGGCTTGTAGCCGATTAAATAAGGTTTTAAACAACGGTAGACATGGTTGGGTTGCATCAAGTAGAGCCCTGTTACTAGCTTGCATAAGAGTGAAATACACTGCTGAGGCTGGATCAATGCACGCAGTTTGAAGCTAAATAATAATAATGGTCATATATTTTTTACGTTTGGACACAGATTTTGTTTCATTACAATGCTTAAGGCCGGGGAAAAAAATGCAGCTCAGAAAAGCAGAAGTTCCACTGTTTTTATAGGCTTTTTTTCTGTTATTTTAGGTTTATAAATGTTACATTTTGTTATAAACACTGATTCTGAAAAAAATTTGAAAAATACAGGCTTTATAAATGTTTTGTAGCCATTAAATGCTTCAGGTGTTATTCTATGGGTCAATCGTTGAGTAAAAGCATTTGGCACAATTTGGCAGAATCTGGCACATTTGGAGAGATTTCGAGACACTGGTGACACAAAGTTTAAAGCCCCACAGCTCTGGAACTGTTGCAGCTAGTAGTCTGATTTTTTTTTTGCATTTGTGGTTGACATGATGTAGAACAAATGCAATATGATACATGCCTATTCTCAAACATGTCCTTATTACTGCTATTCAAAAAGAGCTATTATTTTCAAGAACAAGAGAAAACGACTTTGAGTCACGTTTGATGCAGCTTAAGCTAGCTTTCAAATGATGCATCACACACGTAATTTGGGCTTACAGTTCCTCGGTTATTTGCTATTCCATTTGGGTATGCAAAATAGTCAATGATTACTTAAAATAGGTAGGTGTTAAGAGGTTGAGACTTTACAACAGTGTTGTCTATTCACCTCCGCTGCCCTCCCTGCCTTATCCGATTGGTGCAGCCGTGGGAAAATGATAATATTCAAAACAACCTAACCTCTTAACAATACCTGTTAGTTCTGTATTAATGACTTCATCTAGCGAAGACGGACAACAAATCTTTCACAGAAAATGCTTAAAAAAAAAAAAAAAGAACTTTGCACAATTGGAGCTCTTACAAGCTGCGACTGCCTGAACAAAGAGTGGCCTTTCTGCAAGTCAGAGCGATCCAAAGTTAAGCTGTTTTTGCAACTCATTTCTCAAGTGAGTGCCACCGTATCTATGTTAAAATGATGGAGCCGCTGCCTGAATCAGGACAGAGGCGGAAAATTTGGGCTCTATAATTTTCTGTCTCTACCTGCAGCACAGGTATCCATATGTATAGCAGCTTGATAAACTTGAAAGATGCGGCGTCAGCGGCATTATTATTTTGAAGGAATGGCAGGTGAGGGTACTTCCCCAAAACTTCAGTGAATAATTCAAAGTAATAATAGGAAAGGATGGTATGCAACTCAAGAATTTACCAGCAACTTATTTTGAAAAATGTTTAAAAACAATTTCTTAGCCATAAGTGAAGGGGACTGGTTCAGAGACCCCTCTCTACCATAGGTCCGCACAACTGACTCGGTTGTCCCTCCCGTTGATGGGCATGGCTCTGCTCATCATGTTGTCTTTTTTGAAATTCTGATGTCGAAGCTCAGCTCCTCTACCTCAATCCTTGTACCTTCGCACCTTATAGTGCTCATTCTTAAGCTGCTGGAAGAGGAAGATCACAAAGCAAATGTCTAAAGAGGTGGGTAGTGTTTAACATTAAAATATACTAGTGAATAGCAGCCTTTTCACAAAAAGTAAATACTGTTATATGGTCTGACTCTCAAGTGATCAAAATTTTTAATTGCTGACATAAATATTATAACAGGGCATAGGCAGGAATTTTACTTACCTTCTGTTGCTTATGAGCATCATGGTTTAACGGTCTAAATTATTCTATAACTTTCTAATTAATCAGAGTCTAAAATAGAAGACTTTTTTGGGAACAGCTTTTGCTGATTACAAATATTCTATAGCATGGGAATGCAGTCACCCTATCTTGGGAACATCTTTGTAGCAATGACTTACTACATTAAATCTTTGCCACCACGCTTAGCACACCCAATGGCTACATTCTCATTCAATGCCTTTAATTCAAAAATACTTCATTATTCAACAAAGGGCAACTTTTAGAAGGGGGTGTCAAAAAGCTGAAGTGGGCAAGAGTATGCGGCAGGGAGTGGGTTGGACCATTAACTATGGAAGAAGGAAGGAGAAGCTGGAAATCCTAGTAATTCTAGTGTTAAAAGTTATTCTCGTTACAGAATAAAACTATATGGCTATATATATTGATACTGAATTATTGTCCAGCTCCATTTAGCATATTAGTAGCTTCTCTCCTCTAGGGCAGACAAAGTGACCATTACCGTTGCGTAAAAAAAATTCAGACCTCACACAAACCCATTCAGCCTCGTTTCCGGATTTCATGTTATTTACAAAATCAGAATTAATGCAATGACAGAGATTCATGCTTCTTACTTCAAACTCAAAATATCCAACCATGTTCCCACTGTCCAATTATCCCAATCCTATGTAAAATTGCATCCAAAACTGTCAGACTGCTTACTTAAAGCTTTAAAAAAGCTTAAAATAAATCATCCAAATCCAACTGGTGAATCCAATTAGAGCACAGTAAAAAAACGGGAAGGATTTTTCTACTCAATTTCACATATTGCAACCTTCTACAAAGACTCTTATCCCAGAGAATACATGTTAAACACAACATGCAAACCAACAAAGAAAGGTCAGTCAACATTTGTCTGTATGAGATCAGATGTCTACACACATTTGCATTCAAAGTTAGTATCATCCCAGTTTTGTTTTGTTTTTTATGTAAAGAAAAACATATTTCACAAAGTTTTTCAGTCAAAGCTGCTAAGATGAGCTGCCCCTGAGCTCCCTCTGGTCATTCTTAAATAACATGTGATGCACAGATGAATTTTTAGAAAGTATGCTGGCAGTGCGGGCAACAGGTGGGCCAGTACTATACATACCTTCTAAGTCAGAGGTCTCCCAAAACTATTCCATTCATTATTTCTATAACAGACTAACCCCAAATGCAGTGATATTGGCATTGGCTGAAAAAACATTTTTTTTTACTCTGACATAAAGCTGACTGTGACATGACAGTCAGGTCAGGTGGGTAACAGAGGCAGGCTGACATCCATCCCTTTGCTGTATTGATGCTTTAACACAGGGTTCCTACTAGTGTTGTATTCATCAACAATAAAAACAATTTTCGTTGACATTCGTCTTTTCATGACAATAACAAAAACTGATGAGCTAAATTGATGAGTCATGACTTAGTTTTTAATCAATAAGACTAAATAAAAATTAGCGGGTGGTCGGTCAAACGTTTAAATTGTATCATCGTGCTGTAATCTGTTAGACAAGCTAAGCAGTATTAGTTCTGCTGCTGCGTCATGTTTGCTCATGCCACCCAACTGTCTAGCAGCGGTGCACATTATACATGACAGCAGCGGCTGGGTGAAGATAATCCAGAATGGTCCGGGACCGGGTGTCAGACAGAAGACTGGTGCTGTGCGCTCAACACTGACAAACCCTTCTCTTTTATCTGTACTTGTGCAGAAATGCCTCTTTGTGCACGCCTAGCTCAGAGTCTGCGCTTCACGCTCCACACTGAAGGTTCGCTCTCAGCAGTATGGCTCTTCCTGCTCTCGCTACTTAAACTATGTGGCTGATCATCCTCTGCAAAGCGTAAAGAATCCCTTTGTCTAACTATCAATATTTTATTTCTTCCAGCTTACAAGAGGTGATGCTAAACATTCTTTAATTGCTACCAAAAAGAATCCCTAAATTATATCTAAAGAAAATGTTTAATGGCACACTGGTTTTTTTTGGAAAAAGCCCCAGGTAAAAAGGAACTTAAATCTTTGAATACTTCTCTCTCATAGTTCTCATTTCTATCTATTTAAATATGATGTAAATATTTGCTTGTATTGTCAATAAACCATTTCCTGTTTCCTCTGAATATTTCAACATTTTAGTTAACATATTCATTCAAATTAGGTCTGTATTGGCATGGCATTACAAGGAAATTATGTAGGTTCTTTGTGTATTTTTTTATTTTAATACCCTGTGAATTTAAATCTATTTTGAGCCCTGAGCAGCAGTAACCAAGGGGTAAGTTGAAGGAATTAAAGCCAAGATTGCCAAAGTAGAAAGATTAAAGTTTTTGTTCTTTGTAATGCGTAATTCATAGTAGATCAGGAAGTATTTGCATTGGGATGGAAACCTTGTATATGTCAAACCATTCCTTTATTGTACATTTTGTTAGCTCATCTGTCTGCTATATTAACCAATATGATGTGATGAACTATGCTATTTTTACAGCTTTTGTAAGACACCTTTTTATAAAGTAGGGCATTAATTCATAAAAAAAGTTTATTTGAATTCTATAAATCCAAGTTTTCTGCCCAACAGCAATGATGAACTGCATGGCAGAATTCTATATCCAGCTATTGTATCTAGGCAAGAGCCGTCAGTCTGGTAAAGAATCTGGTTGCTATTCGAAATTATAAAGATGAACTTTCTTTGCAACATAAAACTGACTAAAACTAAACTAAAACCTTTTTAAGTCTTAGTCCAAAAACTATCACATATGATTAAAATGCAACTAAGACTAATAATAGTTTTCTTCATGAAGAATAAGACTAAATCTAAAATGGCTGTCAAAAACAACACTGGTTGCTACAGCATGAGGCAAGTTAAATTCAAGACTTTTTAATGAAATAAAAAGTTAAACAAGATGAACTGGGTAGCAACAAATTTACCCAAATGTTTATTTAAACATAAGCTATTACTTTCTGGCATAGTAGAAATGTTTCACATTTTGAAAAACTTTACATAAAGGAAGACAGCTAAAAACACACAACAGAATTATTTCTAACAACTACTAAATTGAATTCACCAACTTTTTTTTGCTCCCTACTCAAAGTCCACAAACCTCTCCTTTCATTGTAGGTGTACCGCCCAACACTATCCGGAAATTTAATGCTATTGGTGCCGTATGGAGTTGATGCCTGAGATGGCTGTGGAGGCATTGCAGAGACAAGGGTGGAACAGAACTGAGAAATACGTTACTGCTTCTTCTCGATTACTTGATTTTCAGAAATTGGCATGTGTGAATCCACTGAATTGATTCTCATCGTGCCAAGATTGAATGACTTCTTTTACAAAGTACACCTTGCCTCATATACATTCCCTAGTAGTGGTTTTTGTCATGCAAAAAACTCTTGGCTGGATAGCCAATTTTCGTTGAACACTTGTTTTCCAGATAAAAGGTTAGTGAAACATCACCACAAGGTCCTGCTGCAACATCATTCTTATTGGTTCTGCTATCGGGATGGAAGTAATAATGGTTAAAGCGAGCCGTTTGGTAAACATTAAAAAACATGTCAATTATTTAAATATTTGATAAGAATATCAATATCACAATTTATGACATGGTAACAATTTTAAGACCTATAAAACAGCGGTCCCCAACCACCGGGCCGCGGACCGGTACCGGTCCGTGGGTCATTTGGTACCGGGCCGCACAGAAAAAAAATAAACCCATATTCCATTGACTGCAGCTTTGATCT
>NW_015150941.1:187768-200662 GCF_000732505.1 Cyprinodon variegatus | reverse complement strand
AAGGCTGCTTAAGCTAATTCAAAAGAGATTAAAAGTAAAAAAAGTAGCCAGCCTTATCCATGTCTATAACCTACTAACACGGTAAGGAAAGCATCAGATGAGCTACCTGAGAAACTAACGTTACGTTTCCCCACTTTAAAACCAAACAAACATGGTGCTTCCGTGCCATGTTAATTTCTTTTGACAAAAGTTGCATGTTATGACTTTTTTCACTTTAGAAAGCGCAGGCTATTTTAATTATTGTGATCAATTTGCGCCTTCAATCCCGGCGCATGCAAACATCCTTTGGCTCTGACTGCAGCGCTGAGAGGGACTCCTGCGGGAAAACACGGTTGGGGTATTCCCCTAATTTGCCAAATATTTGTATAAAACCTTTTGATTAAAATATTCCTTTTTTTTTTTCATTTTACCATTTGTCTTTTCAAAAATTATTTCTAAAATGTTTTGTACTAAAGACATAATTTTCGAAGAGACTTGCATTAACTCAGTGAAAACAGGCTTTGCAGAAGGAACATGGCTTCCATTGATGAAACTAAGACGACAATTTAGTCTTTCATGAACACCAGCTATTAAAAAAAAATCTAATTCCGTCATTTAGTTTGATGAGCATATATTAAGATTTTTTCTGCTGTTATTTCAGTGTCATTTGAAACAACTTGAGCTCAAATCAGTAATAAAAGAAATATTGGACCAAAAAGAAATGTGTGACTGGAGAGTCATTTAGAGACATTCTCACATCAGTCTGTTAAAAATGGTTCTCCAATGACAGATATTACCGGTATATGAAAATTATGCCTGATGAGTAAGCAGTACACAGTTTGGAACCATGTCTAGCATAAAACTACAGCATGAGGTTGAAAATAAACAATTTAAGGTGTCAAGTAGTTTTATTTGAACACCAAATAGCACACTAGACTCCAGTCGTCTTATCAAGTCATCATGTTCACATTGGACTCACTTGATGAGATGACTGGAGTCTGATGTGCTATTGCTTGCTTGGAACAAAAACCTGCAGCCACACGACCCTTTCTGGAACCACTTTGACACCCCTGGTCTTGTGGATTAAAAAAGCAGTGGACTTGGCATTTCCCACAATATACCTTGAAAAGAAGTGACCATTAATGCTCTCTAGATGAACAAATGTATCTCAGATTCATGGGATTTGCTGTAGCTGTGATAAATAACAAGGAAGGCGCATGCACCCTGTGGGGAAGCGGAGTTTTGTGACCAACGGGGAGCAAAAAGTAGTGATCAACGATCCAAACAGTCAGTTAACTGAGTTCACTACATAGTCCCCGCTCTATAGGCACGTTAAAATGTTACATCACATGAGCAACACCCCGCCCCCCATTTTCCTGCTGGAAGGCAACAACACTAGCGCCGTGTATTGCTTTTAGTGGTAAAGTTAGAGAGCTAATGCGCTGAATCTTAAAATTATAGGTGATTTTAAGAATATTTTTAAGTCTACCCATTTAGACTAAAGGCTTATGTTACAGACTATCATTTCTATAAATAGTTGAAATACCGAAAATATACGCATGTGCAGTGGGTAAACAATACATCGCCTTTAATTTTGTCCAGGCAAACCCACACCCAGTGATACCTTTTCTTGTTGGTCATCTTCTGCAATGGCATAACGGCGCACTTCAAGAAGCACACCACGTTCATGAAATCATCGGTGGGATAAAATATTTGCCCCACGTCCAGACACAAAGAATTTATATCTCTCTAATAACTGGTATGCCTTCTTTGCCTCTGCTGTAGAAAGTCCTGGTGTGTTAATGAGATAAGTGTAAATATCCACATACTAAACAGACAGCCAATTTTGAGGATTGCCAGCTATATGAAACGGGTCTGTAAGCTAAATGCTAAATACAATTAACTTTGCTGTGTACCTTTTGCGGTCCACTGCAGAAAGATTATTTAAATAAGTAATAATGACCTCCTCTGGTTTCATCTTGCTAACAGAAATGTCCTACCACGGCAGCACGACTGTTTGGCTATGATATTCGGCTAGTAAAACAAGCTTTGGCCCTCCAGCTTGGTCCACATTCAGAAAACCTCCGCAAGTAAACAATAAAATTCAACGTGTCTTTATAGTGATTGACGGATTTAGGGGTTAAGGCGGATGTTCAGACACAGCCTAAGAGATAAGACTTTCAGAAGGTAAAACAGAATAAGAAAAATATCTGCTTGATTTAACAAATCTAAAGCAGATCAACTCTCAACCATAAACAGAGGAACTTAAGTTCTGCTCAAGAAAAGTCAAATTAACAGAGCTATTTCAACATGCAGCGACCTTAACAAGCACAATTTTAGATGCTGGAGCGCATTGGCTGCTCAACACTCTTATAGAAGAAATACACTGGAATCATTCACAGCAGGTAAGCGCAGCAAAGTGGGATCAACGCCTATGTTTCAAAACGGAAATATAAACCAGAAACTGCAAAGCACAGCAACAGGTTTCTAAGCATAGAATAGCTTTCCATACATGGGTAAGTAATTTAATTAGTGGTATATGGATAAGTTATAGGGTTGACCAGATTAAAAAAAAAAAAAAAAAATCTAATGTGCAACAAGTATGATGCTTATGAGGGACACTGTGGGATGCAGCTTTTTTAGATTTGCATTTTTTTTTATTTTTTTTTTGTTACTTACTTTTACGGTTTTGCTTTTCATTGCACTCCTGTATCAAATTTACAAGTTATTTTGGCAAATTTTACAAAAAGCTCTCTATGGAATCACTTTTCACTGAACTCAAAAAACGCTCCGCAATCTTTGTAGTGTCCGTTTTATTTTCTTAAAGCCTTGTTTCAATTATATTCAGGATAAAAATTCTTAACCTCTTCAGTTTTAAGAGAATCGTGTGCAGCTTGGTCATGATACAGGAAACTGGGACACAGTATTTAGGCAAACCACCTGTCAAGATATATTTTACTTTTATTTTTTTTTGTAAAGAATTTGTCCAGTGTAAATTATTTACCTTTTTAAAATGGAAAGCTTATAAGCGTGAACCTACATGTAGTCCACAAGAATGTTGCTTTGCTGCACTAAATAGCTGTTATGCATCTGTTATTTACTTCTTCCGGATTGATGTGTTGCTGTCAACATATGTTTAATCACATCAATGACTCAACAAAGACAAAGCAAAATAATTCTAAAAAGTAACTGCCCCATGATATTTTATGAAACCAAACTCAGTTTAAGAAAAAAAAAATGACAAAAAGACAATGATGCATAGATTATTTTCAATTTAAAGCATAGAAGTTAGAAAAAAAAGTTTTTAAACTCACTCCAACAGAAACTAAAATGTTTTCTGGTTCTTACTTTCTATTGCTAAAAAAATCTATCCGTTTGTTACAGATAAGCTCTGAGGCATTTGCAGCTACAGGACTGTGTCCCAAGTAAATAATTTTCATTGCTTTTCTGGTAGCATTAAATGCCAAATTATGTAATATCAGCTGAAAACAAGGAATGTTCTATGAACTTAAGCAATCACTATGTATTTTTCATCTGGCTTTTGATTTAGAATCTCAAGAGAGCAGAATAGGCATCAGTCCAGGTAAACATGTAACACACTCCCACAGCAAAGCACCGTAGCAACCGCAGTAAAGATCTTGACTTCAGTGTATCCACTCTGAGCATTTATTTTACAAATAAAAGTGGCTTTAAGTAGCCAAGTGCTTTTTGTCAAGTCTTTATTTGTGAGTGAAAAACAAAGCTCTGCCCCAAGCCAAACAAAGGCTTTTTATAAAATAACTTGATGGCTTGCATTTCCCCGCCATGCAAATAACAGTTTTCTGCTATGTTCTGCAACCAACTAGTTTAATTTAGTTTTATTTATTGACTTATTTTTATTTATTTTATTTTTCATGTCTTTCACTGTGTGGGGTTTTGTTGCCTGTATAAGTTGAAAAACATAATAAAAATATGTTAAAAAAATACCCTCTTTGTAAGAGAGATGCTCTTAAGGAACTGTTTTTCTGGGGGTCACCTTCCTTGACCCCCAGAAGTTTCCGGAATACAAGAAAAATTTCCCACATGCAGTCTTCTCCAGTTTAACACAGAGCCACGGGCCACTTTTTGATCCGTCTCGGCGAAAAACAAAACTGACTAATGTATGCCATGGAATATATATTTATTTTTTTTGGCGTTTTTACAGCACTAGTGGCTCTTTTTTTTCCCGACAGTAGGCTTACAGGAAAGGGGGTAAAAGAGAGAGGGAGAGACATGCGGCAAAGGACCACAGGCTGGATTCGAACTTAACCGCATCGAGGACTAAGGCCTCCGTATATGGATCGTGCGCGCTAACCATTACTCCACCTGCACACCTGCCATGGATGATTTTGCCTGAAAATCTCCCACTGATCTCCTTCACCTCCTTCATCAGAAAAATCTGAACAAAAGCATGGGGCAGCTGTACACATTCGTATGCTTGGCGGTGACCATTCCCGTGTCCACTGCTTCTGTCATTTACAGCAAGTGAATTAAAACTTATGCCACAAATACGACAGGGCAGGCTCAACTTTCAGCGTTAGCTTCAATGGCAATAGAAAAAGGCTTCTTGATGGAATGGAAGCGCATGGATAAACTTTATGACAGAGTAATTGAATTTACTTGCAATATTATTAATTGATGATTAAAATGTTGCTTTTTTCCTATATAATATTGCGAGTTAATGAGGATATCGGTAATCCTTCTTCAGCTTGACGGCATTCCCTTGGGGCTGCAACAGGCACCAAAGACCTTACTGCCACAGTTATGAACGGTCGCATCGCCAATGGAGGAAGAGAACATGGACCACCCTAACTCCATGTCTCCAACCTCCCTTGGGATCTGGGAGAAAATTGTCGAGGTGGGAGTTGAAGACCGCACTAGCAGAGGGATCCACCAGACGTTCCCAATAGACCCTCACAATGCGCTTCGGCCTGCCAGGTCTGACCGGCTTCCTCCCCTGCCAAGGGATCCAGCAAACCACCAGGTGGTGATCGGTTGACAGCTCAGTTGAGCGACCGAGACACGTGACCGGAGATCAGATGAAACAACAAAGTCGATCATCGACCTCCGGCCGAGGGCATCCTGGTGCCACGTGCACTTATTGACGCCCTTGTGTTCGAACATGGTGTTTGTTGTGGACAAACTGTGAGTAGCACAGAAGTCCAATAACAGAACACTGCTCCGGTTCAGATCGGGGAGGCCGTACCTACTGATCACCGCTGTTCAGGTCTTAATGTCGCTGCCCACGTTGGTGCTGAAGTGCCCCAGTAGAAAAATGAAGTCCTCCATTTATCATATCAGATAATATTTGTGATGTCAGACGCCATCTGGAGAAGTCAAGAGAGAAATTAGACTAAAGGGATGCAGGCAGCGGAAACTGCTGATCAGTCATGTGAGGTAAATATTCACTGCTTCAGAACTTATTCAACAAATTTGTTTCAGTCTCCTCTTATGTGCATTTAGTGTTTTCGAAAGTCAAAAACCACCTAAAGTGAGCATGGAAATGCTTTTGTAAAATTTAGCAAGTTGATTTGAGCTTTGCTGTTTCTATCAAGCTCTTCCAATGCAATACTTCAAAACGTGCACTTAAAAAAAACATTGATGCAAACATGTCTTTTGAAATAGATATACAAGAATCAATTGGACTAACAGGAAAATTCAACTGCAACAGAAAAATTTCAACACAGAGGGCAGCAGTGTGATGGTTTTAGTCCCAGACTGATGAATAAACAGATTTACAGGGAAATGTTAAGATTTGCAGTTACATTAAAATAGCAAACCTAAAGGTATAGTGGAGGATCTTCGGGAAAAAAAAAAAAAAAAAAGGCACATACACATCCCTCTACTCGCTCCATAGAGAGGACGCCTATTCAAGACATACTATTGAACGAAGTGAAAGAAAGCCTAAATGTATCTACGTTGTTAGGAATGTGACTGTCGGTATACACAGACTTAATTTTATATTAATTTCAGTTCACTGAACATTGATTTGTAATAAAAATACTGTCAATCAAAATTCCAATTTTAAAATTTTAACCTCACACCAGTGGAGAACAGAACAAAACTTTACCTATTCTTAACACATTTAAGGTTTACTGCTTTAGTGCTGGAAATTAAACCTTTTCATCCAAGAGCAGTTTGATTAGTAAAAAGCAGAGACCAAGCTGGAAGAAAAAAAAAAACACAGACAGAGATAAAGAAAAATATGAAATTGGACATGACACTCAGCTCAAAGTCATTACTGTGAGCAGAGAAGCATCCAGTAAAACGTGCACACAAAGTAAAAGTTGAGAGCCCTGTAGAGCATCTGACTAATGACATGGGAATATAGCAAAAACATCCACGAAATGATAACATGTCATTCTGAGGGGCAGCAAATAAGGCTTTGGTGGATGACTGTTTGTGAAATAATCCAAACAACAGGGAAACTGGGTCATGGAAAGCAAAACTGATTAACAGCTTTTTTTAAATAATCAACCATTAGACGGATCAACAAACATCGCCATTATACAAGTTAAAATACCAAGCAGCACAGAAGGGACATAAAGGGTTTAGAAAAATGTAATCATTACGTGTCTAATATTTGAAATCTGCTCCAGTTTCAACCCGTTATTAACTTTAATTACTGTTCTCATAGTGAACTGACTAAAATGAGAGAAGCTCTGGACACTCTGTGAAAAAGATGCATAAAATTAATTACAATCTGCACTTCCACACACCCACTGAAATGTCTTTTAAAATGTGCATAATGACCTTAATATAAAACCAGATTAACTTAAGTAAAAATAAAAATGAAGAAATAAAGGGATACAATTAAAACCAAAAGGTATTTTAAAAACAAAGGCCGGGAAACAACACTGGCCCCAAAGAGAACAACAAAACTAAGTTCTGTGAATACTAGGGCTGGGTATTTTCGCCAAAGTCCTGAATCGAATAGATTTTGATTCATACAGTTCTAAATCGATTAATTTCGATTCGATCTGTTTTTACAATAATGAAAGTGGTTCAACTGTGTTTCAAAATATTTATGTATTTTGTTTTTTCCTGTCACATTAAACCCAAAGTGCAAACTTGTAAATCAGACAATTTAAACATGAAATGTGAACAAAACTGTCTCAAAAGTGCAAACTTGTTTGTGAAAAGTGAAAAAGTGAAGCCTCACAAGCAAGCAGACCTGACACAGCAGACATTCATGAGCTGCATTATCTCCACTGCACAAACCATATTTGCAGCGTTGTCTGTAAGAACTACAAGGTGTTTTCTGGTCAGCCCCCATTTGTTAATTTCTTCAGTCAATCTATTGTCTATATTTGCAGCTGTCTGGCTTGAAGTAATCTTGAGTGCATCTTTCCTGCTCATTTGAATGTGAACGTCACGCGTTTCACTATAAAATGAATTGATCTCATTCCCTAGACATCGATTTTGCAAAATTGTAAAGGAATTGATTCAAAATCGATTAAATCAATTTTTTTACCACGCCCTAGTGGATACCTTTTATTTAATAAAGATTAATATGTGCTTACAGAAACAACATATCATATAAACTTTTCTAATCACAGAGCTGCAATCTAATATAGCAGAAAACACATCTTACAATATGCATTAAAATCAATGGAAATTCGCTACAGATCCAAGATTAGCAGCACAAAAGTAGAATGGGAAAGACATGCTTTCTAAAAAAAATAAAAGCGCCAAAGAAAAAGGTGAAAAAGTGATAGGTGGCATAGAAGTGGGTTTGAAGAGGGACTGAGGAACAAAAATTACAGAGGAGTGTGGAAGAAAGGGATAGGTTATAAAATAATCACTAGGGTGCTAATTTGGTGGAGGTATGAAGCAGCCGATGGACTATTAAAAAAACTAGATTCCTGCAGGAATATTGAAACAAATAAACACTCAACAGGCCTCTTCACATAATGCAGATGAGATATTGCTGCCGACTCTACAACATGAAGAGGGAAACAACAATGCACAAACAAAGCACCACAAAGGACTTCACTGCACAAAGGCCACCACTGTGGAAATGAATTTACGTCAACAAGCTTCTGACGCACAACCCATGTTACACCTCTGAAATACACCGAGATGGTTCATAACCCTAAAACATCAGGTAAATAAATAAAAATCTATCTTATGGAAAAAATGTAACAAAACCATTCATTTTATAAGACGCAACAGCAGTTCCAGTATTGGAAGACTTAAATCTAGGTTTAAGTGCAAACCAATAAAGCTAATCCATTTATAGTGCATATTCTATAGCTTAAAAGATTCAAAGAGTCCTCTCTGCACAGTTTTTCAGATTGCAAACAACTTATAATCAAACCTATAATACGCTTATCCCTGCATATAAGCCCCAGCTAAACCAATAGTTAAAGAGTTCAGAGTGTGGTCTGAGGGCGCCATGGAGACACTTCAAGAATGTTTTGATTGCCCTGCCTGGAACATCTTCACGGCGGCAGCAACATATGATAACTTATTAAATATTGACGAGTATGCCATGACTGTGTTAGCCTACATCAGCAAACGCATTGAGGAAGTCAGCATCAAAAAGAACATCACCACCCGGGCCAACCAACCACCCTTGATAAATGGAGAGGTTGGGAAATCGCTAAAGGCATAGAACTCTGCTTTCAAGTCTGGTGATAAAGAGGCACTAAGAACAGCACGTGCCAATTTAAACTGTGCCATCAGATCAGCGAAGCAGAATCACAACCAGAAAATCCAGGATCTTTTCCACGACGACATCAACACCAGGAGGATGTGGAAAGGCATTCGGATGATCACAGACTCCAACACAAACCCCCCACCCGGTAGATGCAGCAAACAGACTTCCTAAATTAACTGACCAACCTCTTTGGAAGGTTTGAGGCACTAAACAGCACTCCAGCAGCGTTCCACACTAGGGGGAGGAGGCACTTAACCTGGACGTAGCTGAAGTGAGGAAAACTCTGAGTAGAGTTAATCCAAGGAGGGCTGCAGGGCCTGATAACATAACTGGGCGGGTGTAGAAGGAGTGTGCAGATCAGCTGGCTGGTGTCCTCACAGACATTTTTAACACCTCGCTGGACCAATCCATAGCGCCAGCATGCTTCAAGTCTGCCACCATTATTACGGTCCCAAAGAAGCCTCAGGTCACCTCACTCAATGATTACTGGCCTGTCATCCCTGACTCCAATCATGATGAAGTGCTTTGAAAAGAACACAGTCTCCAGTCTGCCGCCAACATTCAACCCGTTCCTGTTTGTCTACCGACAGAACCGCTCCACTGAGGACGCCATCTCTGCTGCTCTCCACCTGAGCCTGGCACACCAGGAGGAGAACACTACTCACGTGCGGATGCTGTTCCTGGACTTCAGTTCAGCTTTCAACACCATCATCCCACAACATCTGATAGGCAAACTGAAACAGCTGGGATTCAATAGAACCCTTCAAAATTGGCTGCTAGACTTCCTCACCAACAGAACTCAGTCCGGTTGGGACAGAACACCTCTGATGTCATCATCCTAAGTACAGGCTCCCCTCAGGGCTGCGTCCTGAGCCCCCTGCTGTTCACCCTGATGACACATGACTGCATCCCCAGGTTCACCACCTGTGCAGACAACACCACGGTGGTGGGCCTCATCAGAGACGACTACAGAGAGGAGGTGGAGAAGCTGGTGGACTGGTGCAAAGATAACAGCCTGATCCTGAACGTAGAGAAGACCAAAGAGATCATCTGGGACTTCAGGAAGAACCGTCCTAACCACACTCCACTAATCACCAACAGCTCAGCTGTAGAGGTGGTCAACAGCACCAAATTCCTGGGGATGCACATCACCTGGAATGTAAACATCACCTCACTGATCAAAAGGGCACAAATACGCTTGTACTTCCTGAGGAGGATGAGGAGAGCCCACCTGCCCCCACCCATCCTCACCACTTTCTATAGAAGCACCATAGAGAGCATTCTGACCAGCTGTCTCACTGTGTGGTGTGGAGGCTGCAACGTCGCAGACTGGAAGAAGGTGAGGAGAGTAGTGAGAATAGCAGAGAAGATTATCGGGGCTCCTCTTCCCTCCATTAAAGACATTTCATCCCAGCGCTGCTTGTCCCGAGCCCGTAACATCATTAATGAGCACTCAGACCCCCACCATGGACCGTTCTCCCTGCTGCCCTCTGGAAAGAGGCTTCAAAGCATCCGATGCAGGTCCAACAGATTCCATAACAGTTTCTTCCCCACTGCAAATTGACTGCTGAATGTTGTGTAAAATGTGTTATTTTATTTAATAAAAAAAATGTTAGAACTGTAAATAAACTGTCATATTTTTATGTTTCTTTTTTGTTATGTATTTATTACTGTTTTCAAGGCTGCACTTTAAAAAATGAAATTGTCTAGAGCCGTTTCAAATGAAATAAATCTGTCTAAGTCAAAGTGTCCCACTCAAGAGCTACAAAGATTTCAGCATTGAAGCAAATGTACTGCTTACCTTTTTTAAGACGAGAAACATCTATACTGTGCCACAGTGGAAAAATTTGCGTTCTTAAAAGGTTGTCACTGTAGTAGACTTCTGAAATGAAGAATCACCTGCAACACTGATGTAAGAATGCATGAATTTGAAATAATAATTAAAAAAAATCAGATTTAAAACAAGACAGTTTATTCATTTGAAAATATGATCGCATAAAAAAAATGGATTTCACAAAGGATTATTATGAAGCAGTCAGACTCAGCTGAACTCTTACGTCATTTCGTGACTAAGCTCGCCAAGTTGCCCATGGCTAGTTTAAAATTAGAGCAGTCACTTTTCCCCCCCAAGTTTAAAGCTCTCTTTAAATACTGGGAAGCTGTGAACATCAGTAGCCCCTTTGAATTCAGTTAACAGTGTTGGCTGTTCAAAGGATTGGCTATATGATAGATCTTTAATCATCCGTGTAGTTTGAACTGCTTGAGGCTGTGGAGACCCGAAGCTGTGGTGTTGTCACATGTGGTGACACCTTTTTTTGTTAGTTTAAATGCTGAACCATAATGACTGAGACCTTTACCTTTTCTACACAAACCATTTATGCCACCTCCAATTACTATAATCCTGTATGTCTATCATGCCACTTAAGGGTTGGAGCTGATGTACGACACAAAAACCAGTAGTCCTCTACAGAGAAGATGAAAAAAGACACCACGTCGCTGCAGATCGCTAATCTAAAGTTCTGCAAATTAGGGAGACCCCCCTCTTCTCTATCTGACCAAATAAAATAACCTAAGAAATATGAATGGGCTATGTTGGCAAAGATGGTAAAAGAGAGGAGATGAATAGATGGGTGAGCAACATTCTGTCCTCAAAACCACACCCCTCCCTGTTATGCTGTCAATATATCCTGGTGATAAACTTTGGACAGGATGGGAAATTTGCTTTAGCTGTATGAGAACCCACACCACTGAAGAAATGGTTCTTTGGAAGTCTCAGCTCACTGCATCTCAGACTAATGGGAACTTGACAGTTTCATCCTGTATGCCAAGGAGCAGAGACAGAAAAAAAAAAAAACCCAGCTGTCCATGTCCCGTCTACCATAAGGAGCTTTCAACTGTTGTCACAGAAAACATTTCAAGTTATGCAAGTCCTACAAGATGAAACTTTCAAATTTGCCCTGTTACGCACACACCATAAATCACAGCACCACAGGAGGTTTGTAGGGAAGTCAGGAAGTTGGTTGACGCATCATTTGACAAACTAAAAGAGAATCAACTAATTTATAAAGCTCTTTATCATAACTTCCAAATGGAGAAGAACAAGATAAATACAAATTTTATAGAAAATGTAAACTTCAATATATACCAAAATTATAAGAGATTAATAGCATAAGGGACTGCGGAGATTTAAAAGAGGTTAGCCATATTTTGGCTTGTGTTTGATTAAAGACATAACTGAGATACTAGAGAACTACAATATGCATTTCTCCAATTTAAAATGATAAGCTGAACTACAACGTTAAGTGAATAATAACCTGTTTACACACCACTTATTTTCATCTTCTGTAGCAAGAATGTGTTACATTTCCAATAAAAGGCATTATCTTGGAAAATTACTTCTTCAGAGCCAAACTTGCTTTCATATGATGGGTCTAAAATGTAAATGTTCTTATATGGATTTCCTAAAGAGGTTGTGACAATAACCCTTTTCAGGCAATCTCACTAAATTATCAGTTAATGTGGAAATCTTATTCAATTTTCCCTCTAAAAGTCCTTTTTATAGATTTGAATAGGATGCAAACAATCCAGCAACAACATCTTTACTAGTGCAGCTCAGGACACATAAATAAAACACAACTTTCACTTAGATTTTCTCTCTTTAGACAACTGGAAGTTCTTTTCCTCTCAGGGTGTTTATGAATTTAGCTTGTTTCTGTTTAATGTTCAGCTTTCTGCGCACACATCCCATTTCCTTCAGCCAATTTCTTACGGGTATTTTCCAAACATCGACTAGTTTTTCTAAAATCTATCTTGAAGCATATTGCTTCTAGTATTCTGTCCTGATACTCTTATTCAACTCCAATACTATACCTGGATAATTGACTTTCACTGTTACCATGTTTACATGTGGAAAAAAGTAGTCCGAATACACCATTTATTTGGGAAATAAATGAAAAAAATCTGATCATGACATGATTTTACTTCACAAGGCTTTTTTCAGAATAGTAGGATTCTGACAAGTACAGCATCACAGGATGAGAGGGCGGACAAATTAATATCTAGCCAAGCTTTGTGCTGCCAGCACTGCAGCACCTTTATCATAATGATCAGATTGAGCTGATGCTGATTATACCAGCCCCATCGATCAAAATAAAATATTACGATTGACCTTAACCTGATCACAATATTCAAATTGGCATGTTAACAAGGCAATTAACTAAAAAAAAAAAAAAAAA
>NW_015150941.1:185111-187214 GCF_000732505.1 Cyprinodon variegatus | reverse complement strand
TCACAGTGGAAGAAAACCCCAAACAACATGGATAATAATACCTAATCAATATTTTCTGATGAAAATATCCAGCACTTGCTGTTTTATCTCATCATTTGATTTTGATAGCTGGGGAAAATATGGCAATACATAGTGATACTGCAATATCGTGATAATATCGCATCGTGACCCAAGTATCGCGACATGTATCGAATCGCAACACTCATGCCAATACTCACCTCTATTAGGAACTATATTTATCAAACATTATACTGGGCAAGTAAAAAAATTTTCTGGGCAAATGAAATGTGAAAGTAAAAATCCTTAACGTCAACCCCTGTCTTGCTACACAATTGTAAGAGGTGTTCCCTTATTCAAGAATTTATTTATTCAAGAATTTATATTCTCGCTGCTTCAAACATAACATGTTGTGGAAATTTTACATTTACTTTTCAAAAGTTTTCATTTTCAAACTAAATGGTTTTTCATTAATATGGAACAATCAAGAACTTTTATAAACCACACCTGCATGCTATATCACACTTTATACCCATGTATCTCACTGTAGTATTGCATCAGCTTAGTCTACGAATCTTAAACAATTTAACGATTGTAAAATTCGCCGATGACTGAAATGGTCAGAAGTTGAGAGTTATTCAAGTCCAATAAAGGATTACTTTCAAACAACGCATTAAACAGAAGAATGTTTTTCTACAAAAAACACTTTCTCCTTAACTGGCATGATCTTGAGCATGTGTTTATCCGTACTGCAACAGAAAAAATGTTCTTCAACACATGGCTACACTGTTTTTTTTTATGCTGAACTAAAAAGATACTTCTAGATACTTCTGCACCCATAAGACTCTGAATGCCTTACCACTGTCTCCTGGCTAGTAGAAATGTGACAGGATGAGCAGTAAAAAAAATAGAATACAAGCTTTATGTGAAAGCATATGCCTGAGGAGAATAAAAACAAGGACACCAACTATAAAGGGAGGAATGAGATTCAGACAATCTCCTTAAAGCCTGTTCCTGTGGTTCTCAAGTAAGAGGCACCTCAGGAAGAGGAATAGAGTGGGGAATGTGTCAGTTGACTTGGTTGAACTAAAAAAAGAAGTGCAACAATAAATTCATTGAATCAACAGTAAGCCACTAGCTACAAGCAAATAATTTATTTCAGGGACAGTCCTGCCTTGAGATTTGACATGGGTTCATGGTACCAACATTTTGATTATACATGATACCCACCTAAAACCATTGTAACACTTTGAAAAAATTTAAAGTCACACCACAATGGACTCTGGACAAGAGACAATTTAAGTGCCAATACAGTGCAGAAGAAACTTGGTAAAAAAAAAAAATAATAATAATTTTCCCAATATATTCTTGGAGCTTGAATGTTTTTAATCTTCGTTGGTGGCTCTGATCCTCACTAGGCCCCTGCTTCCTTATTGTATGTCTGTGGATACCAGATTTGAGGTGGAATGCACCATCCATGGTGAGTTGCTTTTGTGTTTTAACATTGATGCCCTCAATTACCTCCTTAGGCCAACTTATTACCCCAACCGGGTATCCGATGGCTGGCAAACATAGCTGTTGAGTGCCTGGACCTTGTTCCTACCATTGAGCAGACTTCTCAGATTTTGCCTTACTCATTGCACGTATTTGGATGTTGCAGCTTTGCTAGCAGCCTCTTCATTCGGCTGTGGTATTCCAAGGTACATGTAGCTCTCTTCTACGTCTACTAACTCCCCTTTTGGGAGTGCAATCCACTCTGTGGATTACCTTCCCTCTCCTTCTGACCATCCAGACACATTTCTTCAGCCTGAATGACTTTCTGATGTCCCTGCTACAGATCCTGGTGGTGTGGATCAGCAAGTCAGTGTCTTGCTCCGTCTTAGCATTCAGCTTGTTTCTATCCATGTACAGGAGGTGGCTGATAGTGGCCCCATTTTTCAGTCAGTATCCATAGCCAGTCTTGTTTATTACATGGCTGCGAGGGCTGACCTCAGGTCCAGTTTCGCATGAACATTCCAAGGTCCTCTTCAGTCGGGGAACCAAAGCTTGGAGTCTTTGTGCAGCAGTTTCAGGGCCTCAAGTGTAGGGATGGGGATCGTTAATATT
>NW_015150941.1:181089-183469 GCF_000732505.1 Cyprinodon variegatus | reverse complement strand
GTCCGTCTTGCCTGAATTCTGGGTCCTCTCTTCTGATCCTTGACAAAGTGTAGTTTAATATGTACTGATTATTCGGATGGGCTCTATTTTACACCGTGTTTTAATTCCAATAACAGTTAAAATGCTCTTTAATGAGCTTTTTTTTATTACTTTTAGCTCTAAAAGAGAGTGACCCATTACTTTTGGTAAGGTATGCATGTTACTTTGATCAATTTATAGCAAATAAAATTTTTACAAAATTGTATTTTTTTATTTTAATTACATAAATGGATAGGTTTAGATGTTTAATATCAAGCTAATAAAAATAGTAGTTTATTATATGTACCGTATATTTATAGTATTTTATTCATGTGCAAATTCTCAGACATCTGGTTTGTGGCATCCATTTGACAGGCTTTAATCAAAGGTAACTGGTCTTTCACTCATTTTTTCTGAAAACATTTCTGCACCTATCCAGGAGTCTTTGTCAACTAAAAAGACAGGCCAAATCAATGTCTTTTAGTTGCTCTCACTAACCACTGCAAAAAGCTATGACAATGAGGAAATACTTCTCACTTTTTGATAAAAGCTACCATAATGGTGTTGTTACATACTGCAGCACATTGGATCGATTGGTGTCTCTGCTCTGTACAGGTTTAAAATATGTTTTTACAAGAGCTGTGGAGTGCAATGAAATATTTCCAGCAATGACACAGAAAAAAATATTGTCAGTTTGGCATCAAGCAGATGTGTGAACAACCAGTGGAATACCAGTAAGAGAACCAGTATTCAGAGAAATGTCATCTCGTTAGTCATCTATAAAATCTGCAGCTTTGAAAATGAGATTATTAGCACGACCAGTGTGTCTGCAGAAAGTGAGAAACACAAAGCTGCACACACATTGACTTGCTGTCACACAAGGGTGCAGCTCATAAGCAATGCTTCTTTGAAATCACAGACATCCATTTTAAAAAGCTGCTACTGGTTTAAAAAAGGAGGGTATAGCTGTGATTTCAATGGCTGGGGACCATAAGTATTGGAATACCATGTAGGAAAGACACATTTTAAGATTTATTTCAAAATTGATCGACAAAATAAAAACAGGGTAGTATAGACTTATAAACCAAGTTCAGTTTAGGCACACAAGCTGAAAAATCTAAATGCTATAAACAAAAGCCTGAGCAAGGACAAAGCTGAAACATTTCACATTTTGCTGTGTGCTGTTGGCAAAGACACTATTGTTTGTCCTACCTTATTCTGAAGCAGCAGAGGGGCTTTTTTAATGCAGAACACTCGTGACTAGATCTTCAGTTCAGCCTTGGAGGAAGAGGTAAAACATTTGTTAGAAACTGCATTTTAGCACTAACAAATATCATAAAACATATTTTCACATAAATCCATATAGTTTTATATTTGTTATATATATCTGCATAATGTATTGTAGCAGCTGCCACAGAACAGTGCTTGAAAAGTATTAAAAGCAATAATAAAAACCTAAGAATAGAAATAAAAACTAATAAAATATAATAATGTGCTGACGGAAACGGGAATAAATACCATTTGTCTGTGCCTGTCTGGGGAGACAAATATCATGCTAAACACAGGGTTCATAAATATATTATACATTACCCTTACAGTGATAAATAATTGTTACAAAGCCAAGAAAGTAACTAAAGAAAAGCGAATAAACTTTTTTAGGAATGAAAGTGAGAAATCTTCAGAGTGATTAGGTATTCACAAGGAGACAAGTCAAATCAGCAGTAATAGGGAAGACATTAACGCAGAGAGCAAAGACAAATGAGAGATGAGAGGCAGGACATATGAAGGGAGGAAAAAAACCTCAGACTCTGAGCTCATTTGACTGTAGGGAGCAAATTCATCCAATATGCAGTGATGTATTCATATAAGACACATTCATTCACTGTGACAGTCTTTAGCAAACCAGTGGAGATGGACATCGCAGCTTCTGTTAATAAACTCGATCCATTTTCATCCTGCTGTCACTAAACAGCCGTACGCTTTTGGCAGCCAAAAGGAATGAGGATTAGCTCATGTACCAACATGACACACAAGGGCAGGCTTCCCTCCTCTCCTCTCCATCAGAGGGCGAAATGACATGATACCTCTGATCCTGTCAGAGCCTAAAAATACACAGTATAATAGGACTTTCAGGGGTGTTTTCAGTTCCTATTTTGTCACCAGTTGCCCTTTTTAGTTTGAGCATTACATACACATCAATTTGCAGTTTAGATAGATTTTTATGTAAATAACCATAATAATTACAAAACTGCCTAATGATAGTGATAATCCTAAAAAAAAACATTACAAAGTCAGATATAGGCTTTATACATATCCTAATCAGTTTGCTTTCTTTTTTTAGTACCGTAAATTCCGGACTATA
>NW_015150941.1:152372-179755 GCF_000732505.1 Cyprinodon variegatus | reverse complement strand
TATGTGTGTGACTCTTGGTTTATGCTACAGGTAAACGTGGCTCCATATGGTTAATCAAAGTCATTTTAGCAACCACAGTCTTCCATACGTCTAAAATGTTCAACTCTCTGATAACAAATGTATATGGTTTTTACATATCACTGCCATTAACAGGTAGTGAACAACTTTTACAAAGAAATGAATTAAATCTTTGGATGATACATAGCCTGGTAAACCTGACTAAATGGGAGATGAAAGGTGTTATTTAGTCTGGCCCCTGATGAATGAGACAATGGAAGATTGTTAATGAGAACAACCCGTTGTTTTTCAACCATGTTTGTGCCTATTGGCCAACACTCTGACCAATGAGCGCAACTGACTGTGACGTAGTAAGCGTGACAGAAAGCTGTTGGGGGAGTGTAAACAAACAGCCTGTGGGTAAAACGGCGAATACGTCCTTCTCAGAAATGGATGAGCGTAAAGCCTCTTCCTGCTCACATTTCAACGAAAACCCCAAATCTAATCCTTCCAAAAATCGCCATTAGAGCCAGCGGTCCTTCACACACGACTATGCCGAGAGAGGTCTGCTACAGACGGGCTGCAGTTAGCCCTGGCGGCTGTTAGCTTCGGAGCTCCGCTGGTTGCCGCAGTCCTTTCAACTTCGGAAATTGTTTTTTTTAAATAACGCATTAAATCAGTAAATGGACCACAAAGTGATGCTTTAAAGTTTAATATTCTCCCCTCAAATTATCTTAAAACGTACTTTTATTGAATAACAGCAACAGAAAGAGAACTTTTAACTTTCAACGGAGCGCTCCATTGAAAGCTGCTGCTGACGCAGTCCATGCTACTGGGTCGTGCAGCTTTGTCGTCCTGCCGTCAAAACTCCGCCCGCTTTGCATCCAGACATTCAAAGCATCTCTGCATTGTGATTGGCCCTCCAGATTTAGGGCCTGGGGCATTGATAGAGGCTAGACCAACTCGCAGGCAAAAATGATTTTGGCCGGTGGCCGGTGTGGCTAGTTTACTAGGCTAGATGATACAGGGAGGCATTCAAAATGTTGGAAACCTGTGCTTTCTACTTCTATGTGTAGCATGGTACTGTGCATTTGCCATCTGTGCAAAACACTGGCCCCTAGGGCTGAAAAATGTTTACATTTTTACATATTTGCAATAATGATTTTGTTTTTTATATTCCTTGCCCCCCCCACCCCAAAGACTTGATCAATTCAGGACTATAGTCTTAATGTGAAAATGTGCGATTTGAAAATGGCTTTTTGTTAAATTGTGATTATACTGCAATTGCAAGTAATTGCCCAGCCCTAATCCCCCCTAGAGACCAGCAGAATATCGGGTACAGTGGGGAGAAGCTGCCCAGAGGATAAATGCTACAAAAGTTGTTTTTTTGTTGTTTTTTTTTCAGATTTAGCAAGTCTCATTTCCTTTTGAAAACATAGATGTAACAAAGATAAACCTCGCTTTTGTCCATTTCTTTCCGCCAATGTTAACGCTCCAATTTTCCCAGTCAGTGAAAATAAAGATATTTTTCCTTTTATCTTATTCGAGTGCTTCGTTATCATCTTTAGAAAATTCTCAAATTGTATAAGTTCTAACTCCTGTAATTCTCCAACCAACATTTTTTTAAAGCATGACTTTTTTTAGCACACACCTCTTTTTGGATAAAAAAAAAAAAGAAGAGCTGTATTAAAAAAACATATTTTTCAATTCTCTACCGGATCTGATATACATTTCTCAAGATCACTTCATATAACCAAAAGGCTACTTTTAAAAAAAATACATTTTCCACTGTCCTTACAGCCACCATTAACTGCTATGACTATTAATTTGCTGTTAATTATAATAAAATACTAGTATTCATTAGGGCCGGGAGATTAAAGAAAAATATTTTTTTAGATTTAACTTTTGGAATATCTAGATTTTTTCCAACCAATATTTTCTTTAGGTTTCAGTTGCACTGAGCTGAAACTTAAGTTTCAGCTCAGTGCAACTTCAGTTCATTACTTTCTCAAATCTTTAAATACTTATTTAGCGCATTATATTCTAATTGTTTGTTGTGAGATAAGTATTTTGCAAGCTGTATTGAAAGATGTTTCACAGCTTGAATTTTGTTTCATTTAAACTTAAGGTCACCTACCAGAATGAATGACTGATATTAAAACTGTTTTTTGAAAGAAATATATGTCATTTGTCTTTTTTGTTATAGAAGGTTATTATGAAACTTAAAAATAAATTAATACAATTGTTGGGAGGGGTCATAGAGTAGATTTTTAGGTAATTTTCCAAAGCCCTAGTATGGTTCTCGCCCATATAAATTCATAATACCAGCAATCTAATTTGATGTCAGATCAGATCAAATCTAAATCTTGAGAATTTTAATCGATTCTTGAAATTTGAATTTCTATGCAGCCCTAAAAACAAAATCAACTGCATTAAGGCTATATTTTATCCGGTGGCAGCACTACAGAGATAAAAGGAGACACTAATAATCTGGTGCTAACTGCTTGTTATTTCGTGAAATGGAACAAAAATTTATTCTATTGCACTTAAGGTGTTTACTTTGTTTTTTAATGACAAAAACATATTGAGATTGTATTTTCAAAAACACACTCCAGAGCTGCTGCACTGCCCGATATAATAAATCACCTGAAATATAAAATATGTCTATCAATATTTTCATTCAACATCATGCTTGATATCTTACCTTTCTCAATGGGCTGCTCCTTACACACACTGCTGACTGCCACCTTGGTTTCCTTGCTTAACACAGAAGAAGATGAGATATTGTGTGTCAGCTTTGGAATAATGATGAGTCGACAATGAGGACATATCTATTGTTTGCAATCTTTTTGCATTGGCCAACTTCTCGATAAACGTTGCTTGCATTTGTCAAGGTTTAAGCAGCACACCCCACATTTGCGAGATGTGAGCTTAGCGCAAGATTACGCAAGACTAGAAGGGGAATTCAAGATGGGGGCCCGGTGAAGACTGGATCTGGAAAATTTGAAGATTTGATTGAAGATTCCAGGGGAAAAACAGGCCATACAATTTGTCCTTTTTTTTAAGCAAATGTTGTAAAATGTATGGCTGTATGCATGGCTAGCTAAAAGCCTGACTGCCTCAACTACACAAGTAAACCACAAGCTATCTGTCAGAGTGGGGGTCCAGAGGCAGCCTATTCATTAGTCATTGTACTCATTGCTTTACATTTACATACAAAATGGGTTTCTTTAAATCGATATTAGGAACTTAAAGTTCATAATTTCAATATTATATTGGGCAGTGAAAAATCACAATATATTGCCAAATCTATTTTTTTTTTCTCCCCCACATTACCCCCGCATTAAGACTATGGACTGCCAATAAGACTATGGACTGCCAGTAATTTTGAACTTAGAAAACAAATCTACAAATTTAATGACAATAGGTATATCAAACAATACAAATTCATGCAACATACACATTCATGTCTTTCATTTAAGTAGAAATCAAGAGAAATGAATCACAAGATTGTATCTCTCTCCATAGGATCATTTCCACTACTCACTATCAGGCAACTGTAGGTTTTTATATTCTTACTGATATATTCTGTGGGTTAGAGTACCAACAGTATTCTATCCTATTCAAACGTTGATGTAGAACTTTATGGAGATTATTGATATAAATGGTTTTAATCTGTTTCCTGTTTGTAGAGTCAAAACTAAAGGCAACACGGGGAGAATAAGTGCAACAAAGCAGTAACAACTGTTGATAAATCCTATTGAGGCAACAGTCATTACTAAACTCATAAAATCCAATAAAAAGGATGGTAGACAGGACTTTAATCATCAGACAGTGCTCAGGAAAAGCAACAGGACTTGCTCGATTTTCTTAAAGATATTTCACCTCTCATCAGACAAGCTTTCTCACTTCCCAGAAAAGCCTTTAGGCTCTATTTAAAAAAAAAAAAAAATCAAGCAAGTGCAAACGCCTTAGCTGAATTCTCACAGATAATTTATGTCTGTTCAAAGGACTAGCTAATGCTTTCAAAACTACTGCTTTTCACCTCTTAAATATTTATGTGTTAATGTGTGCTTAATTTCATGAGCTTTCTGCCACATTTTGATTAAAAGACATCTAATGCCAGCCATGAAAATTTATATTCATGGTGGCATCTCTACCCTCACTGTTCACTGTTTTGTTTTTCAGTAAAGCAGAGCATTACATATATCAAAGGAGCAATTTAGAGTTTCATTACCTTAGCAGTCCAATATTCTGCACACATAACCTTTTGTAACTTAAATAATATTTTGTAACTTAAATGAGGAATTGTTTTGTCTTTTTAGTAGGAACAAAAATTATGGCAAGCTTACATGTGCCAAGCATCTATGAAAAAAAGGAAACAAACTGAAATACTGATGGAAAAGAGAAATCAACCCATGAATGTCTTGAGGAATACTACAACGCAAACTTTAAATCCTGCATAGATTTTACACAATTGTTTAATAGATTTGATTATTAGGAGTAGCTTATAACCACTGATAGTATGTTTTCCACTGGTTTCTGTGTAGAATTACACACAGGTAAATTGGAAAAAAAAAAAATAAAAAATAAAAAAAAAGGGAAAAAATTTGCCTGGTGGGCCGGTCCTAATTTCAGTGTGCGAGGGCCGGCCCTCCTTAAATCATACTGGCTCCAACACTTACTCTCCGACCAAAGCACCTTCCTGTGACAGTAAATAATTCAAGGAGCTCAAAAAGTAATATAATGTTAACTATCTAAATGATGCATGAAGTATATATAGCCCTTCCTTGTGATGCACATCCTTGTGACAGTTGGCATATGGTGTAATTTTCTATTTCTTCTAACTGTAAAATTCTTGCAACAAAGTAAATTATAATAAAACTAAAATGCTTTCTTTAAACCAAACTATGATCTTCCTCTTATATTTGGCTAATTTATGTTTTAATAATTTGCAAAACTATGCTGCAGTGCATTATGGGGTTTTGCATCTAAAGGCTAACATTTCCCATCTGATGTGAATTGTTGCCAGGTTGGGATGTTTCCCAGTCTGGCAGTTTATAATGATCGTCTATGGGTAAAAAACTTTTTTCTTTAGATGTTTGACCTAATAGACTTTGGTTCAAACTGGGTGACATTTTTGTATATACAGGCGGTTTATGAAAAAAAATGTTGCGCTGTAAAACGTGAGTCAGTGACATCTGGCAACCCTGCTGATGTGAGTGTGGACATAAGTGGGCAGTTGTAGATGAAAAATGCCAGGGCTGAAAATCGTTCCCAGTTCGAGCCTGCCCTTCTACCTACTACTTTTCAAATGGTTACTTCTATTTATTATCCGGTGTACAACAGATGTAATCAAAATATTGCATCATAACTTTTGTAGGGGACATAAATAAGCAAACAGCTGTTGGAAAGAAATAGTACCACATATCTATTTATACAAAATTGTTTATTGAAGTTGTTATTATGTTATTTAAGGTCACAAACTAAATGCTTACAGTGATTGTAGTGTTTTTAATTATGAAGGGATGTTAAGGTCTTAGTTTAACTTTTTTTTTAACCATTATATCCAATGTCTATTTAGGAGTCAATAAGTGAAATTTGCCCAATAAAACGCAGGTCATTCATCAGAAATAGTTTGCTGAACGAATTCTTTTTGGGTACACACACAACCATAATTACAACATTTAAAATAATGTAGCAATCTTAATTTGTGAACTAAGCATCCGTTATTTTGCACAATGATAGTTAAATAACCCGCTTTATTCGGTATCTAATATCAGCCAGTTACATAATAAATTGATCAAAACTCTTGAAAATCCCCAACTGGAGCAGAAATGTTCTGTAAATTAGCCATTAGCAAGGCTTAATCTCTATATTCTAGTAGTTTCTAAGCTAATATGTACTCAGAGTTACAATTTATCGATCCTCAACATATAGAAATAAATAATTAAATAAATAAATAAATAAAATACCGTAATAGAAATTCAGATTAAATAATATTAAAGAGGGTTTTTTTTTTTTTTTTTGACAAACATTGCTTGTGAGACAGCAGGCGGTTACCCTTGCGCACCTGCGCCTGTCTCCTCGTGCGCTAGCCGTAAGTGTTACCAAGGTTAAACAAGAAAAAAAAATACATCTGTCCTGCAAACCCCATAGAGGAATTACGATGCACAAACAATATCGCAGCAACACTTACCCCAAATACTGAGTTATTGCTCTGGACTATCGGGCAGTTTTATTGCACTCTTGCGCTGCCTTTCCTTCCACAGCTTGAGACTACCTGAAAAAGGCCGAAGTCTCAGGTGAACATCACCAATTATCGCGATGTTTGGTGGATTACGTTAAAAAAAAAAAAATAATAACGTTTTCTTCTTCTTCTTCTTGTTTTACTGGCGACTTGCAACCAAATGGAGCATTATCGCCACCTACTCAAATAAAGTTTTACTAGTTTTCTACAGCATTCGCAAATCAAAATGGTCGTTAAAATTAAAGATTAGTCAATCAAAAATATATACATAATTTAAAAAACAATAAACGTTTTGCTTCTTTTTTAACCTGCTTTGACCATAACTATTTTTTTATGTAAGATGTTCCCTTTCAGTTTCTACAGAAGAAGATTAGGGCCACTGGAAAAAAAAAAGTTAACTGATTTGTAAATGTAAATATCATTTTAGTTTAATATGGGAAAAAAGTCAGAATTCTGACTTAATCTCAGAATTCTGATTTTAATCTCAAAGTTCTGACTCTTTTCTCAGAATTCTAACTTTAATCTCAGAATTCTGACTTTTTTTTCTCAGAATTCTAACTTTAATCTCAGAATTCTAACTTTAATCTCAGAATTCTGTCTTTTTTTCTCAGAATTTTGGACCTTAATGTAGATGGGCACCATGAAGGAAGAGATGTGGGAGCACTCAGCTTCACTGACAAAGATGTGAGTTGTTTAAGAGGGCCAGTGACACATTGGTGGAAAATGATGGAATTAGGCGACTTTTTACATGCCTGAGGGGTTCCCAGTGATCCTATTTCATGAATGCCATCAATACAGTATGATATTGATGGCAGTGTACTGGTTACAGAGAATAAAAGCCTTATCCTCAAAGCACAGGTGACCCATTTGAACTGCCAACTTACCTATCTTTGAAAAATAGATCTGCTAAGTTGTATCTAATTTATAGGATAGATCTACAGTCTACACTCTCCCTATGACTGTTGCATCTACAGAGCAAAGCTAATCCAAGCTCAACTTTTTAAAGATCTTCCAAAAAACAATTTAGCAGGGTAATTATATAAATAGCTTTACAGCAAAATAAACCAAGAACCAAAAGCTTTAAGTAAAGGGTAGTGAGATTTATTATTCTCTGGGGATCAATCTGGGCTAAGGGTCTTTGCTCTTGGAGTTAGAGTTTCAGGTTGTGGGGTTTGATACGGTTACTCAGAACGCAAGCACTTCGTTCTAACCATTAGAGAACCACTGGCTAAGGAACAGTAAAATGTCTTTGCCTATTTTCAGGAAAAAATATATATTTTCATTATTCAAATATGGGCTTTATGTTTAATCAGTAGATTTTAAGTCTGTTTTTGCACAAATAAACTGATCATTATTCATCGAAGTTTTTTTTTTCTGTTAGTTCGTGTTCTTGCACTAAAGATTCTTTTTGTACATTGCTGTTGAACTGTGTGGAACAAGAAATAAGAGATCGAATAATAACATTTATGCTTTGCAGTAGTTTTTCACAATATGCATTTTGCATAAAGATGAACGTGCGATCTTATGCAGCTTTTAGTCAATAATACAGCAGACCTTAACAGCTGATTGTCCTATCTTTGCATTGTGCACGTAATGCTTTTAAATGAAGCCAAGTCTTTGATTAGTGATAGATGTAATACTGTGTTAAGGTAAAATGTAACTTAGCCAGAGTGACAGAAATCTCTATGTGCATGTTACGTGAAGATTTGGCCAGGGGTAGCACAATAAGTTTCTTCTGGACTCGAACATAAACTAAAGGATCTTTAAGGTCAATTGATTTGCCTAACTTTACTTAACAAGTTATGCCAGTTGTTAAGCTAAAAGCATTTTACATTTTTTGTTAAACAAGTGTGCTATAACCAGCTTTAAGCTAATTTCTACAATCCTACATGCGGGAACAATGAGGCGTTTATTTATCTATTCTTAAGTCTTGTATACTCAATTTTGATGACTTAGACAACTTTTATTGTAATTTTTGTGCATACAAAATGAAATTTTATTTTGTAGAGCTTTCATGACATTCCTATTTCTTAAAGTGCAGCAGTGATCAAATGTGAGTGTGAGAAAAAACATGGTGCAAAAAATGCATTGATATGGAAGCTCAGAGCATTGAATATATATGGCGCAATTATGCAGTGTTTTGGTTTGGTGATGTCAGTGTGATGCAGAGTCTGTGACATGATTTAGAGTTTTCTCAACAGTTCAGATCTGGTTGTTGTCTCTTTTTTAAAAGTAATTTACAAGCTTCTTGTGAAGCTTCTCAAATATCTAGACTAGATTTATATTTTATTAGATATGTGTAGACAACATGCTAAGAAGTATTTATTTACTGTCAGAAAGAGACTCTTCCGCTTTAGTGTTTTAATGTATAATTAGGTTAATCTTAGAAAATAGCCTTTTCAAGCCATCAGGCCATTACTGTTTAGTCTTAGAACTTAAAATGTTTAATTTAATCTTTTCAAGCCTATTAAGAGAAAGCACAACAAACATGTTTTCTGATTCATTATCTTCATGAAAACATTGTTTTCTTCTCTGGGATAGAAAAAAAAGATTAATGTTCTCTCTTTTTAGCATTTCAGTACTTCCAGTTCTGCTGTCCATTAACAACAACATTATGATTTAATGGGTAATGTTAATGCTTTGTCAACCGTTCTAAAGAAGTTGAGTTGTAAAGTTTTTAATGTGTCAAGTTTATAGAAAAACTTTTGCTTTTCCTGTAGGCAAAACTAAAGTAAACACTTTCCTGACATGCACTTCATTCATCCTTGCTCGGTATCTCTTTCACTGCCGGTGATGTCAGTTCTTTACCTAACAATCAGTTCTTCTAGAAACTATTTAATTTGGGGATATACGCATTACAACCACAAACTTAAATACATTTTATTAGGATATCAAATAAAATACATGTGGTTTTAATGTGGAAGAAAAAACTAAAGATGTGTAAATTGAAGCTGTTTTCCAACTAACTTACTCTAAAATCTATTAAATTAAATCTGACCTAATCAGCTGCCTTCAAAATTCCCATAAATTGTCAAACCAAAAGTCTATTTGAGTGTCATTTGACTACTGCATATCAAGTTGTTTTCATGAAGGCCTCACAGGTTTGTTGGATAACATTAGAGAATAGACGGCATCATGATGTTCAAAAAGGAAAGCAGACAAACTGCAGATGAAGTTCCAAGGAGCACAGCATATGCCTATAAGAAAACAACTGAGGTGGCAGCTTTGCTGTGGGGGTGTGTTTATAAATCATTAAGTACTTAGAGTCGAGCAGTCACCATAAAGCTTGGCAAAACTTAACTTGACTGAATGGAAAGCATGATTTCCACATGTTGTACTATGGTGTATTTGTTGGCTTCAATTTGTTGGAAAATGAAGAGCAACTTTTCAGCATGATACACGAAGCACATCTAGAATTCATTTTCTGCTCAATCTTTTGGAATGAGAGTTATTTTCTAAACACCTCACAGATGATTGACTCTATTGTAAGCAGCCACACAAGTATTGACCAGGCTTGAATGGATTTGATATTCACTCAGAGTACTTTCACTGATTATCTCTCTCTCTGTGTGAGTGATGGTATGCTAATCAGCGAACTCACCTGGAGTGAGCCCCGTTGATCTGAAATCATTCCTCTTTTCCACAGTGACGGAGGCACCTTGCTGGGAGCACAGTTTAGCTGAATAGCTTTAGAAATGAGAGAAGCGGTTAATGGAAATGCACAAAAACAGGTGTGGGATCCGTCGCCACAGGGGCGCTCTTCCAGTATCCTTACTGGGACCACAGTTCATACATGAAACACACAAACTGCAGCTAACTGACTGACATATCATAAAAAAATTTATGAAAAGGGGGATACATTGTCTTAAAAACTGCAAAATACCCTCAGATACAGTAATTTCTTGTTAGATAATACAGAAAAATCCAGCATTGTGAAAATGTTCTCTGACCCCCTGCCTATTTGTGCCTGTGTGTTGTAGAATACATGACTATTCTGTTGCTTTTCTGGAGTCGTGGCTGCAATAAGAACTTACATAGAATTCGCCATAAAGATATTCATATTTCTTGAAATGCATGACTTGTATTATGCAACCACCTCCCTGCTCTGATACTCCGGAATATATTGCAGTGCAGCAAATCACAAAAGTATCTTGTTCCTAAAAGTGGCTTTAGGTATAGAGCGTTAATTAATTGGTTGTACTTAACACCTGTGGATTGGTTAACAGGTGTAATCAATTGTAAAAGACACCAATTAACAAACAAAAAAAGTAAAAACCCCTTTTGTTTAGGCGACATCATTTTATTACATGTACATATTACCTAATTTTCAGATAATATGGATGTTTTATTAACTAACTTTAATATGAAACCTTGTCGGTTTTTTGCCCCTATTACAAATTAGTTATACCTGTAATTCATTTTTAATTCTATATGCACCACAGATTGTTTATTCATATTAAGTTGTGTTTTTCTTTTCAGAACCATGCAGCCAGCTACCCTTTTTTCTACACCACAGTTAGGCTCAGCAACCTGCTCCTGTGTTCAGGGGCGGATTTAGGAAATTTGGGGCCCTAGGCAACTGCCTAGTATTGCCTAATGGTAAATCCCCCCCTGCCTGTGTTAGACATATAATGAACAGCGTGGCTGTTGGTCTGATGGGTCGACCTCTTAAATATCAAACCAAGATCAGAACATGGATCAAAAAGCAAAACTGTTTGGAGTCTGATCCACTGATCAAACAGTAATCATCCTGGGTGAGCAGACAATAGTTATCCCTGAAAATGAATACCCTGAAAATTCTCTTTCTTACAGCATAGTCTCAGCATTCATCACGCACCTTTGTGCATGAGTGGTTTGGTAGTATTCAAATGTTTACAGCAAGCGGTATGAATTCTTCACACCTTGTTACATTAAAGTGTTGATCAGTGATATGTATACCTAAGTTTGTGTTGTTGAGTAAATATTCAAATATTGTGTAAAGTATCCTTTTGGGTTTAAGCTTGCCTATGAACTTCTTATTTTATTTGAGTGAATACATCTGAAACCAGTTTTGTTGATATACGATTAAAGTTTCAAATGCAGTTAAAATAAAATGTCTGTAAAATTATAATGGAACTTGGCTTCAGTTCCTCCTCTGCGTCACTATCTGTTGCCAATTTCACCATCTCCAAAATGTGTTTGCCTGTACAGATGGGTCAGAGTTGGTAAGAAATCACACATTTTTGAGCCAAGATCATTTTTTTCTTATCACAACCTTTGGGACGATGTCGACCTACGCAATTTTCAGACCCGGTTTTTTGCATTAGCAGGCTTTCTAAAAGAGGACCTCTTTTAGAAGAATTCAACTTTATTGTCATTACATTGTAAAGTACAAAGCAACAAAATTCACTTTCTGCATTTAATCCATCCCTTTGGGGAGCAGTGGGCTGCCACTGTGCAGCACCCAGGGAGCAATCGGGGGTTAAAGGTCTTGCTCACAGACCCAGAGTCAAGGCTGTGGAGATCCAACCGGGTACTTGCAACCGTCTCAGAGCACAAGCACACTCCTTTAACCACTAAGCCAAAACTACCACAATTTAATTATGGTAGAGATAAAGCACTTGTAGAAAGAAAACCATAAGAATTAATATTAGTAGTTTGCTTTAGATCATGTAGGGGCCAGAGAAAACATGTGGAGGAAGGTAGTTTTTGGCAACCTGTGTGTGGTGGAAAATTTAGCATCACCTTAAAAAGCAATGCTCACAATGTGTGGGAGACTTCTATTCCTTCCTCTCCACTGTTATCCCCAACTTTATCTTTCTCTATCACGTAGAATTTCAATAAAAGGCATTAAGTCCTCTGGTTAGGAAGAGACAAAATGTGGAACCCTGCAAGGGACTTCATCCCTGGTGATGATCAGAGCGAGATTATGCTGCTTTTGACAACACGGTGAATCATTCGAACAGTTTCTCTAATGGCTTGACATAGAGCTTTAACAATGCCCTCCACTTAACCTGTCTCGTTCTTTTTTCCATTTTTTTCTTAATCTTCCTCTGTGTAATTTTAGGTGTAAAAGAGGGAAGAGAAGTGGTAAAAAAATAAATGCACATGTCAGAGATCTTGTCAACTATAATAGCTCCATATTGGCATCATTGATGAAGAGTAAAATCTTTACGCTAAAAAGAAAACACAGCCAAATGCTCACATTTAATTATATATTCTTTAATGACATATTTATCGTAGGAGAAAAAAATCACTGTCCTGTTTTTTGCCAAATGCATCTTTCAGCTTAATCAAGCATGGAGACACATTACCGGCTGACTCACCATATATCCTTGAATATCGTTAATTGCTACCCGTTTCATGTGGGCGTTCCTCTAGTCTAGAGCGAGGGGGTACGTTCAGACAAGCAGAAGATTTGGGTGATTATAGGGATAGACCCAACTTACGCTGTATATAAATCACACATTTTAACTAGACTTATATATCGGGCCTTTCTGAGACTTTTCGGCATGTGTCAATGCAATTATTACCTCAGGCGCTACAAGATTCAAGAAAGGTAAAGTTTGAGAGGCACATTAGGTTTTAAAGGATGATTCAACTACATGTTTTGTATTCAGCCGAGGTGGCATCAAACTCAGTATGCATCTCCGTGCTCCCTGGATGGGTTGTCTGCCAGTGAAAGGACCTGAAAACTTTACTTTAGCCTCTAAAATAATATTTCACATTCAGAATTGTGACCAAGTTTAAGTGCAAAGTGTAAAAGTCACCCTGCCTTGAGCAATGATAGACCCCAGTTTCCTGTTAGCCCTGTGCTATCGTGCATTTTTGTTCATTCTGACACCTGACGAGCAAGATGAGCAATTTAGTGAATTTTGCCCATGTCAATCAGAAGTGCCATTGCCAATCAAATTATCCTGTTGTCCTTTGACTCCCCTCATCTTTAATCACAGTCAGCTGCTTTTGTCTTTTAGCTTGCAATAACAACAGGAGGGAGTCTGTATTCAACAATTGTACACTGAAATACCCCCGCCCCCTACATGCAATGCTATGAAATAAGAGAGTGAAAAGTCTGAAAGAGAAAAAGAATTAGCCTGCACAAGCACATAAAGGCTTCTGGATATAAGTGCCAAGTCTTACATTTGGCTGTGCTTCTGCAGATATGAGACTCTCAGAGACACATTCTGGCATTATTGTCCTCAAGTGGCATAAAAATGTAAACACAAAAAGTTTGCTTGAGTTAATTATTCCATTTCCACTTGGTTGCCTATTTGCATAAATACCACCAGCTCTGTGAATATATTATACGTGTACAGGGTTGAAAACAAACCCGTCATTTGCATTTTCTGTCTCAAGTTTTCATGTATACTCATCATTGGAACGAATGTTTGATTAGGGGGCTCTCCAAAGGTACATATGAGCCATTTTTTTCCCTCAGGTCCAAAAGATAATTCAATGTCTAACTTAAACAGTCTATGAAAAAGAAAGAAATGGACGGACACTTTTGAATTATCAGAGGATGAAAGATTATGCATGCAGGTCCCAATGTAGTCCTACACGCCCACAAATGTTTGAACACTCTTATTAAGTTGCGGACAAATCCCACTTTTTGGAGCCTTCACCAGGTTCCTGGCAGTATTCAGCCCAAAACTTCAGCAAGTTTAAGTAATTATTGAATTATTAAACTAATTCTCCTTCTGGAAGTAAACTGGTTTTCAAGCAAAATAATTTTTTTTGCCCTTAAGGAATCAGGGCAATAAAGTCAATAACAAGCATAAATAGTTTCTGACCAAGAGCTGTTGTTGCCCTGAAAAACACACTCAGATCATCATTTATTTATTTATTTTGTTGCTACCAGTCCCTCCAACCACCATCAGTGCTATATACGTAAGTGCCATGCATCCATCCATTTTCAGACATGCTTAATCCCAAGCGGGGTCGCGAGGGGTCTTGGGGCCTATCTCCAGCTGTGAATGGGCGAGAAGTGGGGTACACCCTGGACAGGTGGCCAGTCAGTCGCAGAGCAACAAAGAGACAAACAGGACAAAGAACCATTCACACACACACTAACATCTAAGGAGGTGTTTAGAGAAGCCAGTTAACCTAACAGTCATGTTTTTGGACTGTGGGAGGTAGCCGGAGTACCCGGAGAGAACCCACACATGCTCAGGGAGAACGTGCAAACTCCATGCAGAAAGACCCTGGGCCGGGAATTGAACCCAGAACCTTCTTGCTGCAAGGCAGCAGTGCTATATAAGTGCATTATCATTTATTTATTTTGTTGTGCTTTTTGCACAATGACATTAACAGATATTTTGATTGTGAATCCAGTGTTTGCCTTCTTGTTCCATCCACACACCAGTTGGGATTTACTGTAAGTATTTGGGATCATTGTCCTCTTGAAAATGATCCATGTTTCTGTCTTAGTTTCAGCTGACTGGTGGATGATTTGAAGGGAAGTTAAAGTTCAACTTACATGGCTCCACATTCAATATTTCAAAATGCTGCTACCGAAAGGTGTGTCCAGGGGACCCCGATCGTGCTAGGGGGTTGAGGGCTGGCTGCGGTCTCAGCTGTGATTGACAGCAGCAAACTGACAATTACAGACACTAAACGCATGACTTATTGATACCTGTAGGTACATTTGTTTTGCAATTTGAACAAAACTTTTAGTAATGGCAGACGGTGCAATCCCAATGACTATAGTTTTGAAACCCAGCAGTCTGATCTTTCTCCACTGTTGTCACCAGGCACAGATGAAATCCCAAATCAATATTTTAGAATAGACAGACGGGACATACTCCCTTCACTTTTCAATTTTGATGCCGTTTGTACAATTTTTTCTCTTCACAAATATATTTTTTGTAATACCTTTTGTATTCAATTTAAATTAAGGACATTTTCTATTATAAAAATGTAATTTAGCTATCATTTAAACAGTCCCTAAGTTAACCGCTGATAGTATAGAGCTGCTGCCATTGATTCTCACACATTACCTCACCTGCTCTTCTAAACCAAGTGCAAAAATCAGATGCAGTAACACCTTTTTAACCTGGCGAAGGCACTAAACCAGTGGTTTTAGACACATATAGGATTTCAACACGTGCAGTAAATTGTCTAAATAATGCCTGAATATAAATAACAAAACCTGAATAAAGACATGTATTTATACAGCTGATACAGAGTAAAAGCTTAGGTTGATTTATCCTTATTCTTCCATGTAATGCAATAATGCAACTGAAACAGACCATGCATGATGCTTCCCCCAGAGTGCTTTGGTAAACACTTATTTACTTTTCAATGTGGGCAAATAGTTCAACCTTTGTTTTCTCTGACTAAAACCATTTGCTCCCAGAGGTTTGTCAGACCATTTTGGTCCAAGCGGTCTCTGTGGATGTTAAACTTGCAATGACACTGCTGTTCCACAATCTTCTAGTTTGTAATCAGTTTTACCCCTTGGTGTGATCCTAATTATTTCTATTTTCTACTGATGTTGTAATGTTTCATGTTGGTTTGGGCATCAATCCATTACACAGCAGCTGAAAGGAAAGTTTTTATTGCAGGATCAGACATAGGATTTGCACTGAATGCTCCTAGACTGGTGGTACTAGGAGGAGAGGTACTGTAATTGCCTTCTGAAGTAATGTTTTTAACCTATGATGAGAAATAAACAGTTTGAGAAGGAAAGCTCACTGCCATGAAAGAGAAAGGCATTGCAGATGAGTCTATCCACAGAACTGAGGTTGGCAGCTATTTTGTTTAACACATCAGTGATGTCTTGTAATTACTGTATTCCCTCAGATATGAGCTGAGGACACATTGGAGGGTGGACAATACAGACGGTATGACGCTGAGAACCAGGAAGTGGATTCTAAACCCTAACTTGGACATCTGTAGGGAAATCCACTGATGGTGAAGACAAACAAGGTTGGAATGAAGGCTTTCAGAGGCAAGTAGCACAACAAGATTAGAGCCTGATTACCACTCAGGCTTAGACAGTTTTTTCAATAGTGCTACACAAATATAAACAATATTATTCCTCCTTTAAGTAAGCCATGTTATATTCAGAAGTTAAATTTAGATTTTCTTTAGATTTATGAGTGCCCTGTATTATGTACACAGTTTTTGTTAGTCTTTTAAAAAGCACCTTACATAGATCATCTGACCAATTACACTGTACTAATTTATTGTAGGTTGGTACAGTGACAGCAAATATTTATTTTATACAGATTTATCTAGTCTCAAATTAGTCACCCTAACTTATTTATTTTTTTAGCTCATCTTATCAAGATTAGTGAAATATATCCTCAGAATTATATTGGTACATAGCTGGTGGATATAGTAGCGTTTGGTATGTCTAAAATTTGATCAGGGGCTAATTTCCAACCTTTGCTGGAATGTACTTCAATTCATTGTTGTTAAATGAACACTAAAGTTGAGGGTTATGTAAACATTATTCTTTTAAAAAAAATAAAATCTTATTTAGGGCAGAAAATGAATGCGGGATTCCAATAATTAATATCTAAAACTTCTAACCATAGCTGATTTTTGCTATTGTAGTTTACAAAGACTTTCTAAACTAAGGTTATTTATCCAAATGTTTTAAATGTCACAAAATTATGCTGATTCTCCAGTAGTAAGAACGTATTATTGTCAGGATTTGGTGTTGGTTTGAGGACCCAAATGCAGAGGCAAGTAGGCAGAGGTGAATTTAGGTGGGTTTAATGAGGTTCACAGGAACTGAGGCAGGAATCAAAAATCCAACAGAAATTACAAACAAACCAGAACCAAGGAGACATCAGGGGAAAACCAAACTCTAGGAGCCAGGGAGAGACGAGGTAAGCAGACAGACGTTTGACGAGGATCCAGCAAACAGGAACTGAAGAGGGAGGCTTTGAAAGGGGACAGAGACAAAGAGAGGGCTAACGAGGGGATTGAAAACAGGTGAGGGCAGATCAGAAAACAGAGCTAGGGAAAGAGGACACAAGAGGGCAGCAGAGGACAACAAATGGAAAACCAAGACTGTGACAAATATTTTTCGTCTCATTCATCAGATTAAAAATACAAAAGTATAACAAATTAATTGTGTATTTTTAATCCAAATACATTAAAACAAGCTGTGTTTCACAATCATCAGGATAATTAAATATCTCGTTTGATGCTGGAATAGATATCAGTAAGAAGCAGACATGACAATAGCTTTAGTGAGTTTACTTGCTCAGATTTGGTGTCCAGGCATGTTTGGAAAGTATTAAGATACACACCTGTAATTATTCCTTTTTTCTTCTTAATATGTTTGTTTTGGGTTTTTTTTTATGTGTCCTGTTGGGAATGTCATAAACCCCATCTTTAGAAACTGGTTCCCTACATGTGTCAGGGCAGATTTAGTCAACAAAAATAATTTCTAGACTAAAGGAAAACTTTGTGTCTACACCTTGAAGCTTTCTCTCCCCGATTCTTTCCTGAGAAGTGATCACTCTGGGTAAAATATTTAAATGACACTTCATAATATATATAGATAACCATGAGACATGACAACAGATTTTGATAGAAATTATCATCTTATTCAGACCCGCGAAGTTGCTTAGGGTTACAGGAGGCAGCTGCTTACCAATCGGGCTTGCTTCTCATTGAAGACGGCTCTGTTAAAAAAGCATTTTATACAACTCCACCATGCCACATCATCACATCATTACATCATACACGTTTGTAAATGAGGAGACATCCAAACTATTACACAGTGTCTGAGATAACAACACAGAGGACTCACTGTTGAGAATGATGCACTCTGTCTGTGCCTCCATTTCATTTCCAAATCTCTGTTATGTACATAATGATGATGATAACTGTATATCCTGACAGAAGAATTTTCCTAATTAGATAAATTGCTTGGGAAGACATTCCTTTTGACATGTAACAGTGGGTATTATTAGGGTTTAGCAGACTCACACATCATCAATTAAAATAATCCTACCACCAGACATAGTCCTGTTTGACTGACTTTATAAATCAAGGCTTAATCCACAATCAGCATAAAAAGATTTGACTATAAATATTACATTTTATCAGATCCTTACATTGAAAACTATGCTGAGTTTTGGATTCAACTTCCACATCATAAAGTATTTAGCATTTTTCATATAAAGTCACAATTAAATCATTGAAATAACTGTAGGTTTATGGCAGTAGGATATCAAAATTTGAAAGAAAATTGTTTTCCTTTTTTTATGCACTGTGATACCAGATGATAAAGCCTGTTATACTAAATGGTTAAATGTCAATAAAGTTTAACTCTAACGTAAACATTTTTATAAAGCAGATGGACTAAAAATACCTATCTCGCAGCAAAATCTATTAAATGACAAAGTGGTTATCTAGTGACTGTCCATGTCTCTGCAGTAAAGTGCTTTGGGGAAAATCACATCAATGTTTTGCAAAATGGCTTTGACATTTGACATAAACCATTACCAAATGACTGGCATGTGAGCAATGTTTGTATGCTTTTGCATCCTGGAATAAGCTCTGTTCTGATTCTGCATGTTAACATTGTCTGCATTTCACAGTGACACTTATAGAAAATATCTCATCATTCTCGAAAGTGTCTGCATGTTACAGAGTAAAAAAACCAAACAAGAGTTTCATCTCTCCACTCACACATTCTCCCTTTAATGTTGAAGGCAATGATATTTGCCTGAAAAATTCTAACATTTCCATATTGAAAAATGCCCACGCATGTGAAGCTACTTCATCTTCCAAACACATTCTAGCTTTTTTTTTTTCTCAGAAAATGCATAATAATTTAAATGGTAATAACACCATATTCTGAACCGCCAGAAGACAGCTACCCACACATGAGTGCATGTGCGGGTTGAGAGCCGAACAAGTCGAAAGACATCAGAACGCTCTGTTAACACTGTCTGCACTCTTTAATATCTGCGTCTGCTGCGCTCTTTCTTGTCTCTCTGAGGAATAAATACTGATATAAAATCAAAATGCCCTGAGATAAACTTAGAAGTAGCATTGAAATAAAATCCCAAATGAAAACTGAGGGTCACATGGAGCTCTTCGCATGCTGCCATAATGAGAAGCCAGCCTTCGAATTAGCAGCATTAGAGCTTCAGAGCGGAGTGATGATGCTGGGAGTCTAAGGTCAGTGACCTCATTTCAAATGCTGTGTTATAGGTAAATTTCCTCTAATGTCATTTTGTGAGCAAAAAAACCCCAAAACCACAAAGTTATAACACTTTGAAATTATCTGGGGAAAAAATGTTAAAAAAAATAATTTAAGCTCGAGTGAAATAATATGTCTCATTTGGTAATGCAGGGAAAAACAATTCCAATATCTCAATAACAGCATGCAAAAACCATTGACTTGTTCAGCGGTATTTTGAAATTTTTCCAAATACTGTTTTCAATTTAAAAAAATTTGCAATTTCAATTAATTTATGACTGATTCATGTAAGGTTCAATCTTTTTTTTTTTTTTTTTTTAATAAAGAATGTTCTCTGTACTGACAAAAGCAGTAATAAAGTGATATTTTGTTCTAATGAGTTGCTCAGAGTAGGTTAATAAGATGCTGGGGCTGGGATTTGATCATTATTTCCCTCTTTTTCTTGGAACTAAAATTAGGACAGGTTTAGAGCTCCAGAAATTGTAAACAGCTAATAAACTCCTATAATTATAGCCTTCATATCTATTACCTTAAAAAGTTGGGTATGTGGCCATCTAAAACAGGTGATAGGTTAAAAAAACATGTTATATCATATTTTCTTTGCACTTCAAAGATAATTTCAGTGGACGTAAACAATCCTAACTGGTCACACGGGCGCTCTGATCCCTGCGGCAATTCCTAAACAAGAAGTGCTATTCATCCGTAGATAGTGTCATGTTTGAAGTGCAAGTAAGACCCAAAGGCAGAAAAGCAACAGGCATCTAGCAGAATAAAACAGGATGAGGCAATTAATTGAGTGTGACATAACCCTGAACCTACAAAGACTGTGAGGAATCCAAAAGCCAACACAGAGAAGCACAGTGAGCGAGTCAGCATGACCAAAGGCTGGCAGGAGAATCTGACAGTGAGGGTGAAAACCAGGAGCATGTATAGTGGGAGGGTGATAACCAGATAGAAAACAGGGAAATGATTTCCAACAGCTTGTAGAGGAGCTTAAGATCAAGGGCAAACTGAGAAAGGTGAGGAACTCAAGTAAACAAAAAAAAAAAATAAAATAACACCGATGGCTTCAACAATATATTTAACAAGCTAATGAAATATAAAAATAACCAGAAGTTCAAAAAAATTGTTAAATATTGCTCTTGACAAAACTAGAAAACAAGGAGAAAAAAAGTGGGAAAACCTTTTATGGAAACTTTTCTCCTTTACTTTAGTATATGTTTAAATCATCATTTTTTTCTGATTGCACCTTAGATCAATAGCTGGTGCTTTGCTTTTTTTTCTGTAAAGGTAATAAAGACAAATTAGCTGGCTGCATTCAGATGTAGATGGTTATTTCAAAGAAAGATGCATCCCAAAAGATTATTTTTCACAGACAAGGTGCATGCAAAAACTAAGTAAAATTTACAGCATGCAAAACATGTCAACAGCTAATTAGTTTGCAGACTAAAAGAAAAGAAAAATCTCTTAAATGAATGACACTTAGGCAAACCTTCTCCTATATCCTGTTCAACTGTTCAAATCTCTAAAAGTGAATTTAAAACCCACACTCCTTTTACTAAGACTGATTTGTTTTGAAAGTAGAGGAAAATGACCTGGTTTTAATCTATAATATGTTCTTTCTCAGTTTCAAAATGTATAGATCATTGAAAGAGACCAGGGATGCTCCCACCAATAGCATAGTAGCAGCGGGTGGTTACCCCGGTTACTAAAGACAATGGGACCAAGAAATCTCACAGCTCCTTCTGATTTGGAGGCAAGAGATATAACAGGGGCTGCTTTCTCCTAAATTAGGTTATGTTTGATTCCTATTGGGTGTAGATTCTACTTCATCACTATCCTCCCACAGAAGAAATGCAATTTCATTTATTCACTTATATGAACTGACAAATGTACTTAATGCTCCTCTGTACAAAGGTATGAGACCAGTGGTGAATATCTGAGAAAGTACTTTATATCAAGTGTTTTGGCTTACTCTAATTCAATATCAAGTATTAAAGAATAAAGTCACCAGAATCCACAGCTGTGATAACTGCTGAAAAATGTAAGATAAAAACGATGGGGAGTTGAACGGACACTCGGTATCGATGTATACTTTACAGCAGCACATAACATAATACCGATGTTAGAATCTGAATGAGCGGGGAAGACACTCTCTCCTACACTGCAAAAAATTTAATTCTAAAGAAGTCATTTGTTCTTAAAATAAGTGCGTTTTTTTGAATTGAGGAGGTAAGTGAGACACTTTGCCAGTGGAACAAGACAATTTATATTTGAAGTAAGAAAAAACTATTGCATTGTCTTATTTCAAGTGCATATTATCTAATTATCTTATTTTAAGTGTAAATATACTCATTCCATTGGCAAACTATCTTATTTCTTATTTACTTGATTTACATTTTTTTTAACTTAATTTCAGATAGTTTTTGCAGTGTAGTTCTATACAAACTAGCTATACCAAAAGAACAACAACCCGTCATCACTTTCCTCCTCATGCATCATCCTCACATTTCTGCATACAATTGCTCCACAACTGGATGTGAGTGCCTGCAGCAGCAGCAGCAGCAGCATAAAATTGCCCTCACCTCCAACCTTCATTGATGGAAAAAGCAAGTGTGATGCTAATGCTGATGAAATACTCAGAGAAATTGATTTGATATTTGATTTTACTTTTATCGGACTATTGAGAGGTGCCTATGGAATATTTATGAATCACTGCTATGGGCATAGATGAAACTCCAGCTTCAATAAGCCCATAATAAAGTAGATAAACAGTGAGCCATTATTTAAAAAAGAGTCATAGGCAGCTTCATTATAGTTACAGTTTCTTTATGTTTACTTTGGTGGTATTTCAAGCAAAATACATATTTGGTCTCATAAGTTGTTCTGAAGCATTTCATTATTTATCTAAACTCCCATCCTTCTTATCTCTATATATAAACAATTTACTTAAACTTCAAGTACAGGCAATTCCACATTTGCTCATCTTTAAAACCTTTCTCCTCTGTTTACTGTTTATTTGAACAGATTTAAAATTACCTCTGGGTATGAAGAGCCATATTTGCATGGCTCCCTCCTCAGCAATTGCCTCCATGTGTACAAAAGCCATAAAATTCATGGTTGTTCTGCTGTCATGGTGACCAAGTGATGTTGCGCTTCATAGAGGTTTTCTACCAGGGAATTTTGGAGATGACTCACCTTCCTTCCACCTTGTGCAGCTCTGTGTCGCACAGCTCCAGCTGTTTAAAACTGTAAAACAACCAATCCAACCATAAACATAGAAAAGCTTTGGCAAGCTGCTATTTCCCTGGAAGCATCTGGGCTTATGATGATCAACTTACACCCTACTTAGTCAAATAGTAATGTTAGTTGGTCTGAACATGTGTGGATTATCTCAGACAGGGTAAAGGTAATAAACGAATGGATAAATAACACCAATATGACAACAATATCCTGTATTGACATTTTTATTTAGATTTGTGCAGCTTAAATACTTAGTAGCTTCAGTGATAACCTCATGAGACCTGAATTTTCCTGACCATATCAGGAGGTGCATTTTCAGCAGCCCCCGCATGCATGGAGACTACTGTTAAAAATCTGTAAACAGTCTTATAATAAGTTCATTTTTTATTACAGTTGCATAGTTTAATCCTAAATATATTTGCTGGGGTTTTCCAACAGTGAGTTTTGGAGATGATTTCTTGTCGACCCTTATTTGTCAAATTACCAGCTGTGGTAGACTTCTTTTTTGCCCTGAATGCAGATGTTGACATACTAAGGTAGGTAGCTGTTTCTTTAATTTTTTTCAACTCAACAAAATCAGCAAACACCATGATGCTCAAGGTATCCTTCTCACCCCTAAAAGTTACAGTACGGTGTACCAATTGTTTCAGTTGACTGCAGGTAAGACTGATTCTACAAATATTCATGGTAGAAGGTGAAGTTCTTAGAAGTTGCCTTTAGTTCCATATATTACTAAATTTCCCACAGTCAACTGTTAGAGGTATCATAACTAATCAGAAGCTGTTCAGATTCTGAAAGACATGAAAAGTTAAGTTTGCCAACTTTCTGCCGATCCACTAACTAAAGACCGCCAAACCTCACACAACCTTCTGATATTTAAAGATCAATGTGGAAAACTCTATGGAATGAATTTCCATGTCTAAGCCAAGGCCTCAAAGACAACACAGTGGATGGCGTAGTAAAGCAAACCTTCCCTGAATCTGGAGCAATAGAGATATTATTCTCTCTAGTGACAAATCATGTCTGTCTGGCAATCCATTGGATAAGATTGGGTTTGCCAGCTGGTGCGAGAACAGTAGCTATATGACCGCCTGGTGTCAAGTGTAAAATTTGGTGCCAAAGGGAATTTCATGCCCCCAACTCTGTGGGAACAGTTTGCGATACGTTTATTTTTGTCCTAGCATGTGTCATGTTCGTCGTTTTTTTGACCTGCATGCAGAATCACTCAGAGAACCAGTGTGATTTTGCAAAATTTACAAAAAGCAACAAGAATCAGGAAGCAGGGAACTGCAGGAAGTGAGTTGTAACTTTCTGATTGGTCTGAGGGGAGAGAGCAGACTGATCAGGAAGGAGTTGGTTGATGACAACTGATAACTTATTTGCATACTTCAGGGATGAAGAGGATCTGTAGGGATTTGATTCAGTGGACCCCAGAGGTCCAGGACAGTTTGAGTGAGATCTGATAGTGTTGGTACTTGCAAGAGACAACATGCTAGAGAGCGGGCAGGCAGAAATGAAGACTGAGAACTGCTGCACATGGGTAAGAACTTTTCCATGAAGATCAGAGCTAAACTAAGGTTCGCTGTTTTTTCTGGAACAATAACAGTCCACATTAAAGAGATTCACAAGAAGAGAGCTTCAACAACAAATATATTCCTGGTTTAGGTCTTTCGCTGGAATAGCATCAGGGGTAAACTTCTGGCAAAGAGAGATGACCACTCTTCTCCTTATAAACACACTAGTCATCTTGATTGGGAAATGTTCTCAGGTGTGCAGCAACACGGGTCAGCCCATCCACCAGCAAAGATCCTCTTTGTGACAGGAAGCTCACTCACACCAGAAAAAAATCTAAACCTCAGAGACCCTACAAGCATGAACGCATACCAGTGTACAAAGCATAGCATTTTGATAGGTGTAATGGAGGCTTTATTTGTAACAAGTGGTTTAGAAGAGAATTATTCAGCACGGCAGTCAAAAACTCACAACTACATTGGTGTTAGGAATTCCACCTTGTTCTTTAATTCAAACCAGTCGTCAACTGCCTTTAATGCCTTTTTGAATGGGTATCATCTCACCATACATGTAGCAAAGAGAAACCAAACAACATAACTTTCAGAGATTAAAATATAAACTGCATCTGACAGTTCATGCCTCCATAATCAACCACAGTTATGCTGCAAATCTTATCAGAGGGTAGCAACACATACTTGTGACATTGCTTATCAGTGAGTTAAAAAGACATTTGCTATTATTATACATTTCTTGACAATAGCATAGAGTCCTTACCCCAACCTTATAGAACCCAGTTAGAATGTAACAGCCTGGAGACACTGTAAAGCTTATCATCCAACAACAGTGTCTGACCTCACAAATGATCAATATTGAGCTGTTGGCAAGCTGATGGCGCGTAGCTGCAAAAGGTGCACTTAAATCATACTCAAGTAGACAGTTTAGGTTTAGAGGGAACATGTTGTTTTTTGCATTGGGTTTGCATCTTCTCCTCAAGCATGAGTTGGTTCTTTCCTGGTATCCCATCATCCTTTTATAGTCTAAAAACTGCTAGGTTAATTGGTCTCTCTGAACTGCCTTTACCCAAATGTGTGTCAATGTTTTAGTTTTTACCTGGGTATCTCTGTGTTGCTGGAGACCCGTCCAAGCTTTATGTCGAGTCTTGCACAATGGAAGCTGAAAATAGACAATCAGTCCAATAGAATCAATCCAGTTTATGTATTTGTAGGTCAGTGATAAGAATACTGCTGTCCATACAACATGCTGTACATCTGTTTCAATTGTATGCACTCTTGTACATCTTTTTTTAAGAGTGGTCTAAAGCAGTGGTCCCCAACCTTTTTTGCCCCACTGACCGTTATATGTCAAGACAATATTTTCACGGACCGTCCGAGGGCAGGGGGGCTTAAATACGATCAAGTAAAATGATACGACAGCATAAAAATAAAACAACAAGCCGGTCCCATGTAGGCGTAATCGGAGACAATGACACACAAAGTGTGCTCCTGATGTCCAGCCCATTACCGGTCCGCGGCCCGGTGGTTGGGGACCGCTGGTCTGAAGGACGGGTTTATGAGCCAAATTGCATCCAATCCTCATGTGACATAACTGATTTTGTGTTTATAAAAACTCTGATCTATTCTCAAAGCATCTCTTACATTTATCTTGGTGAATAGCTGGGAGTGACAGCAGTTGAGTAAGGATAATTTGATAAAACCATCCCTTCCCAACAAGGCTTTCTATTCATCTTAACCATGATTGCCAATGAAAAAGGACATGTCAATCAGGAAGAATACCCAGATGGCTGACTCTGAAAACAGCCCTACAGTATTATATAAAAATATTTTACAATAATGAACTATTGCACACTATTGATGGAAACTGTCGATGGCGTTGAGGCTACTGTACTACTGTATATTTTGGGGAATAAACTACACTTTCACATGCAAACATAACATCCTGTCCCTCTTCCTGCGCCAAACGTGACACACAAACACAGACATGACACACATACAGGCTTGGAATATATTACAGAACATGTATCTCTGCAAACATCCTGCTCATCATTTTCATTATTCTCTCTATTCTCTATTTTAATGCCATGTTCCCTAATATTGAGGATAAAATTCGAAGTTCTCACAGAATTAAAAAAAGGAAGATCTGGAAATCCTCCTTTTCCCCTTAATGTTTAGGTTGCTGCTTGCTTTCGTTCAGGTGTGTGTTAAGACTGTGCTGGGTGTACAAAATTAAAATGTGTCCCTTTATCCAAGAGAGAGCTGGTTATCTCTTTTTCTATTTCAAGCTCAAGTTTATTTCCCCCTCTCTCTCCCTGAGTGTGTTTTGTTTTAGCGTGTGACTGCATGTGTTCTGGCTTGAGCGTGTTTGTGTTTATCTAAGTGTGTGTGTCTACATATGTGCATGTTAAATTCAACTTCCTGACCTTTCCATAATAGTCCAGCTAAATAAAGATGTACACATCTTTTTTTTTGCCTCTGCATAGCTTGCCCACCTCATTCTGCTATCTCACACAGCTGCACAAGTCACAGTTTCAGTTGCACATTGATCTGCGAGATTTCACACGCTTAATCGATGGCTCTTAGAATAGAATAGAAAGAAGTTAAATATACTTTTATTTTCCCACCGAAGGAAATTTTAGGTATAGCAGCAAAGTGAGACACAAATGAAGACATGCAGATACAACCGATGGTTTAAAGTATGTCTAAAACACAAATGAGACATTTAAAAATTTGGGCTAATTGATAGCACAACAAAAAATAAAATTCAGGAGATTTATATCTGACTTGTTCTAAGTTCAGACAAGGCCGTGGTCTTTCTCAACAGCTGTAGGAGAGTTATTAAACTGATGCCAATGCTGCCCATGACAATCATGTGACAGCTTTGCCTCTACACTCTTTCTTTATCAACACCAGGAGGCACAATAATGCGTCAGTGTTTATGAAGCTGTGAAAAAAAGGAGTAATTGTGTCCACAGGGAAAACAAAAATGAGTCTCATGCTTAATGTCTTCTTTTTTTTTTTTTACTGCAAAGTGTCACATATCCAGCTTGAACAAAAAGCCTTATTTTGAATATGATTTATTCAAACTTAAATAAAGGAGCACACCCTGTTTACACATTGCTCTATCAAACCCCTCTGAACCTCCAACCTTGTTCAACCTGAAACTGGTGCAATAGGAATAAATAGTACCTTTACAGTCATATCTCATTGGAATTGC